>NC_044910.1:47436582-47534554 GCF_001633185.2 Quercus lobata | reverse complement strand
TGTGCCTCTACGCCACCCCCTTTAAAGAGCTGCAGGACCAAAACCCTAACTCCCTGAATGGCTCAGTGTTCATTTTTAGCTTAAGCTCTTTGGTGACAAAATTTAGGGCATGAGCATTTTTAACCTGACCTTTTTCTGTTGGCCTCTCATACGGCTTTAATTTGTTTCTTGGCTATTATCTTTAACTCCCATCAATTTGAGAACAATCCCAAAAAAAAAAAAGTGTCGATTTTACTGAAGATCTGAACTGACCACATAGTACAATTTCCATGAAATTTTGAAAGGAAAAATGTCTTCTTATTGCAAAAATTCAATATGAAACACACAGGGCAAAAGATATTGAGGGAACAATTAGTCATTACAAATCAAAAGCAACTTTGGACTTTCAAGTCAACAAATAATGTTTCTTCACACACAGACAGCAGTCCTCTTTTGAATGGGCAATTACCCTTTCCTGAATGCAGTTGTACAGATATAAACTATTCTCAAACAGACAAGATGTCCCCCAGAAATAACATAAAACTTTTAAAAGATTTAGAACATAAAAAGAAAATAGAAGAGACTTGCTGAAATATGCTAACCTTGGAAAAGCATATCACCTATCCACATGGGATATGACCCAATCACAACCAATTTTCCATCAGCCGAATTCTAATTTTCATATTCATCATCTTTGGAATTTCCCTTACCAGTCACTACTTTGAACACTACTATAATTTTTGTCCACCGTATACGGGTAAACCGAGAATTTGGTAAAATTGTGAAATGATTCCACCTGGCCAGACAAGAATGCGTTTAGTTTCAAATAAAGCACAAATGGATGACAACAAGAATGAAACTGAAGAACAAATAACTGTCACATGTCCAGAATGACTTTGAATATTAACACTACTAACAATGATTCTCAGTACTCTCACATAAAGCTATCTAATTTTCCCCCCATGTTGATTGTTGTAAATACATAAAGTACTTCAAAGACAACACCTTTCGAACGAGTCATCAGAAACCTTTAAAAAAAATGAAGGGAAAAAATAAGAGAGGAGTTTTCATTGTGTACTAACCTTAGAGAAATCCTCCCCCTGTCCAAGTTGAATCTGGTTTCCCATTGTGACCAACAGCTTTCTTATCTGAGGCACTCTGGTAGAAACTATCAAATCCATCATCTTTGGCATCATCCCAGCCAGCCCAACCATCACTGTTATGAGATGCTGCTCCCTTCGTTGATTCTTCCTTCCTATTGTCTTTGCTGTCCCAATCATCCCAAGAACTTGAACTGTAAGAATTGTGCCCAGTTGATGACGACTGCCCTCCTCCAGGTGAAGAATTCCATCCTTTGTTCTCCTGTTTAAACTCTTGATAATATCCATTCATCTCACTATCATTTTGTTGCCAGTTATCAGTCTTCCAGTTAATGCCTTCTTTAGTGTACTCTTCAACCTTCTGTGAAGCCATTGCCATGACCCCCTTCATGATCCCCCACGTCTTCTGTCCAATCTCTGATGTCTTTGCAGTGACAACAGTTACAGTTTCATTTACCTTGTGATCATAACCGCCATCCTTCACCTGTAATAAATATTTTTTCATGCACCTTGTTTGTCTAATTTCATATATTGTCCATCCTTAAAATCTATAGTAAAAAGGGGGGTGGGGGAGGCAGATAAAGCAATAACTATAACAAACAAGGTTAAGAGCTGCAGCAAAAAACCTGTGCTCATGTTAAGCAACATGGTGTTGATTATACATTGTGTGGAAGCGTAATGGGTCCATAAACCATGGCTCCCAAGATCAAAACTTAGCTTTGATACCAAGTTGATGCAGGATAATATCAAAAGGAAGATGAAAATAACAAAAATTAAAAAGATAACCCTAAGAATCAGCACTTAGGGTTGCCTGGAATCAACACCAAGCAAGAAAGTTAGGAATCAGCACCAAACAGTTTGGAAAATCTGCAATCTGAAATTTTATTCATCAATCATCTAATTAAAAGAAAACCAACTGAAGCCTTTTTATAAAGCTTCCAAGAATAAAAATCACGTCTATAGAACTCTCAACTGATAATAATCTAAAATACTAATCCCTATCTGAACTCAAAATAATGAAATTCTAAACTAATCCAACTACATAAGAAACCAAATCCCATAAGGTGTGTTGTCCGCAACAAATGCAAATCTGAATATCTTCACCTTGCAAAACACAAGCTTAAGATACACCAAATAAATAGTAAATTTTATTTCTTTTGCATGCTTGATGACCACAATAAGGAGAATAAAAAAGAAAAACATTAATATATACTTAAATGCCAACATAATTTCCATTTTACCATGTTTTTGGGATCCATACAAAGGCTTGATAGATAAATGTGCAAGTTAAAAATATATTAAATATCAACCAAACTCAAAAATAAATGAAATTGGAACGTACAGTGTTAGGGTCTGTTTGGATTGACGGTGAAGGGAGGGGGGTAGAGTAGAGTTGACTAAAAATAAGCTAATTTTGAGCCACAACATGTGTCTCAGAGGGTTTATCCATCAACAGCTTTGTAATTTGATAAATCTCTCAACCACCCACAAGAGCCAGTCTCCATCATCACATAATTCCCATCAATCCACCAACTTAACTGTAAATTACCCATACATCACCAATATTACATCCTAGTCTTTTGCTATTAATGGCATGTTTGGTAGACTGTAATAGATACTGTAATGTAATAGTTATTCCTATGGTTTAACTATTATTTAGTATGGTAATGTTTTTACTACAAAAAATAGTCATTCCTTATTAATAATTATTATTCAAAATGAGGAATAACTGAAAGAGTTGTAATATTTATTCTTCAAAATTACTCATCTCTCTCTCAAATTTAAAAAATATTATTTTTAAGGAAATATAATTATATGAGTAAGATATTTCCTAAAATAAATCTTAAATTTTATTTTAATGTTACAACTCACAACCAAACTTATAAATAGGTTTAGTTATTCCATTACAATTCCCAGTAATAAAGATTGCAATTCCTGTTGTAATCCTTATTCAGTGTACCAAATGTGCCCTAAGCCTAACTACTAAATAGCCAACACCAAAAATAAAGGTGGAACCATAACTTCCATCAACCAGCGACCAAAGATCTACCATTTTCACTACTAGTTCAATCCCCAGGCAAATATTAAATAACAATCACAATTATTGTCAATTCCACATCAAATGTAGTTCCCCACTCTTAACCTTCATGGTATGTTTGAAATAGAGAGAGAGGGAGGAAGAAAAGAGAAAAGTAGAGGAGAAACTGGCTAAAATATACTAAAATTCAGTACATTCGGCCATTCTATCCATCTTGCCCTCTCCTCTCATCTTCCCCACATCTCCCTCCATACAAATATAGGGTTAGCTAATCCCCTGGCAGCCTATTTCACTGTCACTACCAAAGTGACACAACCACCATCATTGCCAAGTCACAATTTTAGTGTTGTTCCACCACTGATATTAGTAACAACCAACTTCAGGTATGCGCAACTCTTGGCAAATGTTATCCAAATCAACCCCAATTCTCTTCATACTCAGTCCCTTCGAGTCACCCATCAAAAAATCTTAATTAGTCAAGATTCCCAAATCCCCTCCCTCATACCCTCTCTTATTAATCTGATAAGAAAGACTGACCAAATAAGAATTGATCATGTGATCTTAAGTGCCTGGGACATTTGGTGTCGCCAAGAATGGAAGCCATCATGGCAACAGTGTCAAATATAAGAAGGCTAAAATGACTTGTTTATGGCAGATCTCATCGTTCAGCTACATGACAAACACTAAACGGCTTTATCTTCCAGTTCAGTAACCCAAATTTAAGTATACTAGCTAAAACAAGTCAAATAAGTTTGTTCATTGGTAACAGATGTGTTTTGGAAAAAACAAACAAAAAAAAAAAAAAACAAAAAAACAAATTTCCATGATTCATTGTATGGGAAAACAAATTAGCGGGCTGTGTCCACATGACATCAGTGAAAATGAAAGACATCTCATTAGAGGTACATATACTTCACCTGTTATATGTTATAAGAGTTGCTTTCCCTGCATCAATTTTATTTAAACTGTAGAAGGGGAGATAAAAAGAAGTTGGAATGTCAGTTTTCAAAGAGCTTTCAATGATTGGGAGTTGGACTCTTTTTTTTTTTTTTGGATAAGTTAGAAGTTGGACTCTGCAAGTACTTTCCTTAATTTCTTCAATCTAACACCCCTAGGTGAGAGGATTATGATAGACTGAGATAGAGGTTGCAGGGGAGTGGTGTTTTTACTGCAATTAGTAGTTTGTTGGAGATACTGCAAATTGGAAAATATTGCCATCAAAGTAAGTGTTATAGTATTAATTTTTAAAGTCTTAACTGATGATGCAGCTCCATGTAGATGGAAATATTAGATTGTCAAAAAGAGACAACATATGTAATTCTTTACAGATAGTGTATTTTGTTTACCTTGTGATGTCGCTAGTCGATTGTGGTTATTTGCCTTAACTTGTGCATAGGGTTATGTCTCAAAGTATGAGAAAAGGTGACAAGGCATGCTGGAAAGGGTGATTTTTATTGTGGGTTGAAGGAGGGGGGGGGGGTTCTATTTGCATTATGTGCACATTTAGCAGAAGAGGTGTTGTTTTGTACTTTCAACAATGTAGAGCTGAATGGGAACACAA
Organism: Quercus lobata; assembly: GCF_001633185.2. NCBI lineage: Eukaryota > Viridiplantae > Streptophyta > Magnoliopsida > Fagales > Fagaceae > Quercus > Quercus lobata. Next base: position 47,529,876 of record NC_044910.1, on the reverse strand, counting down.
TTAAAAAGCATTAATTATGTTCTCTATTGGACCAGCTGTGAGGTTTAGGAAGTATACATTGCAATTCTATTTTGGAAGGCAATTCCTCATTGTTAGATGTGGTGCATGCCGAGAGAAAGGAATGCAAGAAGCATTGAGGAAAAAAAGGACCATTTTAGATTTGAAATTACCATTCTTCATATATTTGTTATAATGTCCATTCAAAAAAATATAAAAAAATTGCTAGAATGGATGGCATGGTCAGGATTAATTTTATTGACATTTATTAGGTTTGATTAATCATTGTAACTTCCTAATTTAATTGTGGGTCATTGTGCACTTCTTATGTATATGCGCTTTACACCCCCCCCCCCTTTTTTGTTTCAAAAAAATCTGTAATTTATCAGCCATAAAACAAAACATTTTTTTAGATTTCATAGTTCTTTCTAATTTTAATTTGCTGAAAGGATGCCTTACAATCCTAAATCATCATGTTTATTACTATTAATCATAAACATCAAGATTAGAGATCACAAACTAAGAACATGGAATGAAGAGGCCCTAACATAAACACACAGATAAATGATCATATCAAATTATCAACAGAACCAATTCCAAATACCTTAGTAGAGATCTCTTTTGTACCAGCTTGGACAACGGTGGCAGCCGACTGCGCCGCGGCAGCAGCAGCCAAAGATAGCTTACCAAACCCCTACAAACAAACCAATAGCATAACATATTAGATCAATTCAAATCATTCAGCACCAATACTACAACATCAACACATTCAACGGCAAAAAAAACATGAAACCTGAGAAACAACGGAAAAGACATCTCCCTGAGCGTCATTCCTCTGGGAAGAAGGCGGAGGTGTGGATCCAAACCCGACATACTTGCCGCCTTGCGACGGCGGAAGCCCGTCGGGGCGGGACTCGTTCTCGGCACGCTTTCGCGCAAAGAAAGTCTCCTTATTGGCCGCCGACGCCTCCAACTGCGCCCGCGTGTAGATATCCTCAGTCGATTTCGATCTCACGGGCCCACCGCCCATGCCTCCGGCGCCTCTAACATCGCCCGTCGACTGGTTTCTCCTCATATCGCTAGAAGATCTGAATCCATCGTCGGTATCCCAACTATCCCACCCTCCTCCTCCTCCTACTCCGCCTCCGCCTCCATTGCTCCCATAACTACCGTTCCTACCGCCGCTCAACGGCGGCTTCGATTTGCCGAATCCGGTGCTCTCCTTCACGACCGGCGGGTCCCGCCAGGGTTTCCCTTCGGCCAGGGCCTGGATTCGGTCCCTGTAAACGCTGGCGGCGTTGGTGTTGTACTTGGTCACGATATCGGTCTCTTTAGCGATCCCGTACTGCGCGAAGAACGAGTTGAGCTGCTCGTTGCCGCCGGACTCCATTTTCTTGATCTGGATCTCGGACCAGGAGTCCATGGTGACGGATCGGACGAAGGAGATGTGGACGCCGAGGCCGCGGTGCTTGCCGGAGCACTCTAGGCACATGAACACGCCGTACGACACCGACGCCCATTGCGGATTCTTCTGCGAACAGTCCACGCAGACCTTGTTCCCCGCTTGCGATTGCAAATCCCGTAGCCGCCTCGACGCCGCCATTCGGGTCCGATCCGTCCGTTCTCAAATCGGATTCTGCTAAACCGAATCCAAAAAATAAAAAATCAGAAGAAAGAGAAATGAATCGAAATGAGAGAAAAAGCTTTTGGAAAGTTTTTCGTCTGAACTTGGGAGGTTATATACGTATACGTTGGAGACAGAGAGAGAGAGAGGTTTGGGCGTACCTGATTTGTTTGTAGCTTGCTTTATCGGAGATAATTGGGGATCACCGACACCGTTAGTTTTGTAACAACGTTTTTTGGTGTCTAAATGACAGGTGCTGCTGCACAATTACTCAATTCAGTAAATTCATTTTCTCTTTGGTAGGTAACTACGCATTCGTTACCAAAAATATATTTATGTTTTAGAAAGCCTTTTTGTCAAAATGGCTCCTCTACTCCAATAAATACCATTTAAGAATATAATTTTTTTTTTCGATATTTAAAGATTTTTTAATTTTGGATGTAATTATTTTAATATATTCATTTTATTCTATATTTAAACTTTCTATTAGAATTTTTGTGAAAACTTTAAAAATAAATAAATAAAAGCTAAAAAGACCTCTTTAAGTGAGGTGAGATAAGAGATAACCAAATCTTGGCTTAATCCCACATTGGGGTCATACACTTTATATGAAATATCTTGGACTCTAATTGGTATAAGACATTTTCCCACAAAGTTCTTTGTCTCACTAGGAAGAGTAAAACCGTGCAACTTGTGTGGCCAAAGCCAATAATATATTTCCAATTGGGAATAAGAGGGGTGAGGTGCGGGAAAACCAAATCTTGGCTAAGTTCCACATCACCTAGTTAAGGAGAGGTTATGCACCTTATATGAAAATTACCTTCGACTCTCACTAATAAGAGGATTTTTCCACAAGGTTGTATGTCACATGAGGAAGAACAAAAGTGGTAAGGAAAATGGTAAAAGGCATTTTCCCACAAGGATGTATGTCGGGGTGTGCACGAGTTGGATTGGATAGGTTGAGGGAGAATTTTTTTTTAACTTGCCAAATTGGGCAGGTTACGCGAGTTAGTTTTAGTTATGTGTTATATACTAAAATTCAAATACTATTTTTATTGTGGGGCCCAAACGATTTACGGGCCGGGCCCATCTACCTGGGGGAAATCCAAAGGCCCAAGCCGAGGAGGGCTATGGCCCAAACTCGACCAAATAGCCTATGGACATCGCCGAGGACGGCTCAGTCCTCGGCAGACCCAAAGTTCCCCCCCCCTGAAAGGAGGGCAGAAACGGTATAGGACCGAAACCAGGACAAAAGATCTAAAATATCCAGAGAAAGCTGCTCTTACTGCCATTCAATGCTCTGAACCTGACAGAGCTGCAGTTTTTGACTTTTACAACCACCCCCAACGACTTTGAATATGGACTGATGGGACAAGTATCAATTTTGGAAAGATTGACCCTATACGTGGACGAAGGACAATGAACGCAGGCGGATATAAAAGGAAAAAGAAGTAACCTAAAAGAGGGGGTTGGGAAAAATGGCCAGAAACCAGAGCCTCCCAACCCACCTCCAGGAGAAAGACTCCAGGGGTGAAGGAAAACCGAAACTTGTATGTACACCGCGAAAAGCCCACCGCCTGTCAACCAAGGCCTAGCCTTCCAAACCCACGCTCTACAAATGATATTGTTAGGGGCCTTTTCACGCGCGAACCCGACACTGTTACGGTCCGCCACGAAACGCGTCCTTACAATTGGCGCCGTTTGTGGGGAAGGCTTGTGTGTTGGTATAGGAAGTGGGTCGGTAGAATTTCTTCGTTATATCTAACCGTTAGTTATAAACTTCTAGTATAAAGTTCCGTTAGGAACTACGTTTCTTGATTAGGGGCTTGGTTGAGAAGCTAACTCCCTTAAGGCCAAGGTCCCCCATAAAGAGAAAACTTGGCACTTTGTAACGTTAACTGTATGGATAAACTCTAGGGGCTTGGCTGAGGAGCTAACTCCCCTAAGGCCAAGATCCCGCACAAAGAGAAAACTAGGTTTTGGACAGAACCAAGGCATTGCATGGTCCTCAGACCCAAGCCTCAGGGGAAACCAACTACCTGGATGTAATGAAAACTAGGTTTTGGACAGAACCAAGGCATTGCATGGTCCTCAGACCCAAGCCTCAGGGGAAACCAACTACCTGGATGTAATGAAAACTAGGTTTGGACAGAACCAAGGCATTGCATGGTCCTCGGACCCAAGCCTCAGGGGAAACCAACTACCTGGATGTATGAAAACTAGGTTTTGGAAACCAAGGCATTGCATGGTCCTCGGACCCAAGCCTCAGGGGAAACCAACTACCTGGATGTGGAAAACTAGGTTTTGGATAAAAATTGCATTCAGAACCAAGGCATTGCATGGTCCTCGGACCCAAGCCTCAGGGGAAACCAACTACCTGGATGTAATGAAAACTAGGTTTTGGACAGAACCAAGGCATATGGTCCTCGGACCAAGCCTCAGGAACAGGATGGAAAACTAGGTTTGGACAGAACCAAGGCATTGCATGGTCCTCGGACCCAAGCCTCAGGGGAAACCAACTACCTCAGGTACCTGGATGTGAAAACTAGGTTTTGGACAGAACCAAGGCATTGTATGGTCCTCGGACCCAAGCCTCAGGGGAAACCAACTACCTGGATGTAATGAAAACTAGTTTTTGGACAGAACCAAGGCATTGCATGGTCCTCGGACCCAAGCCTCAGGGGAAACCAACTACTTGGATGAGGAATCAACTATTTAAAGAAAAAACTATGGCCTGTAAACCTCGAAATCCCTCCGAAGAGAACTCCGCGTTAGCAGACGGGTTAATACCTTGATTGCGCGGATTCCTCGGCCTACCCTCGGACCCCCAGTATCAAAGGGGTTGGTGCGATACGGTGCAACATATTACCCCAAAAGCACAACCAAAGTCCCTCGCTACCTAGTTACCCTTTCAGACGAATTATTTAGAGGTTATCGTTCTCGGACATTGGTCTAGCATGCATCACGTAGTACTCAGCGCTTATCCCGGTTAGTTCCAAGAATTTAACTTATTGGAAGTTACCATTGCTGTACTTGATAATATTTGTGAGTTTAAATTAGTAGGAACCTGTGTTAAAGCATTTTTTCTGCCTGGAATATCCTTAAGGGTAGGCTTGCATTTAATGTTCATGCATAAAGTAGTTGTTATGGAGAAGAAAGATATGTATGGAGAAGTAGACACATATTTTATTAAGACAAAGGAACGGTACAGTGTACAATGAAAAGCTGAAACAAGCTTACACTAAAACTGACTGCATAAGTAAAGGAAAATACAAGCGAGTGGAGAGAAGGCCGTGGGGACAGCTCAGAGGAGAGGTTGGCTACTGCGCCGAGTTATTGTCTAAGGAAACCATTCCTTCATGCTTTTGCACACCCGTAACTCAGGCAGCAAAGGAACCTGACCTCAGACTAACACCATCTACAGAAAAGGTGCAGAGAGCCGGAAGTTGGGAAGCCCCCGCAAAAATCTGCCTGCCACAAAGTAGACAGTGCTGATGGTGGAAATCCCTTTTTCTGACATACAAAAAATCGGGCATGACCAGAACCTGCTTCGGATTTTGACTAAAAGAGGGAAGAGTACCATCTTCCCTCCATCAAGACGGAGGACTGGCTTGAATCTGTGCCATCCTTGTCCATACCATATCACCTTGAGGATTCGGTGCCTCTGGGGCGCGCAGAGACCTTTCATCCCTATCCAAGCCTCAGACATCTTGCTTTGGGGCAGTGGCGCTAGGGAGAGGGATCGCGGATATCGAAGAAATATAGCTCTGAAGGGAAAGGGAGAGTTCATGTGCAAGTGAGGTGATCCCCTATCCCATTTATACCCAGAAGTAAACCGGTGGCATTTAATTCGCGCAGCGTCCCAAGGAACGCTACAGACAAAACGTCTCTGGCTTGATTTCCAACGTCGTCTGCAACCCTGAGATTAAAAGAGTCTCGAGAAGGTGCACCTCGAACATTGGGACGCCAGAAGGTACCGCGTGGTCAAAGGTTATGGTAACACCTCTTAATTTGTGGGCCCAGTAAATCAGCGGCCCAGGCCCATCCAGCATATGGGCCCAGGGACAGAACCAAGGCCTTGCATGGTCCTCGGACTCAAGCCTGTGGGGAAACCAAGTACAAAGAATTATAAAAATTACAAGTTTTTGGACAGAACCTAGGTCTTGCGTGGTCCTCGGACTCAAGCCTATGGAAACCAACTACTTGGGTAAGTAAAGACTTGAATTTCGTAAGATGGGCTACTTGATAAAAACGTTAAGTCACTTCGTCTACGGCTTAAACACCATAAAAGGTTAAGGCCAATAAAGGGGTAAGGAAGATGGTGGGACGCCTCAGCATTTAATCATATAAGAGGGCCATCCATTTGGCGGGGGATATGTCCTCGGACGGTTATTTCTCACACGGCATCAAGCCTTCGTTTTTCACCTCGGCTAGCATGGGGTAAGTATTACTCTTCGATGGTCGGCCTTATTAGGCCAGGCATTTCTATTAAAGTTATGGCGACGTCTTTTTTTTATTTATTTATCAAGTCTTTTGGTCTTAGTCGACATTGATTTAGATGCTAGATAATCGTGTCAAGCAGCATTTGTAGATCTAAAAAAAAAATAGGAACAAAATATGCGAAATAAGGTAGACAACAACCTTTATTAATATGAAAAATTGCTACAACATACAAAAAGGGGCTCAAACGAGCCTATACAAAATGTGAACTGCCTAAGTAACCATTACATCTGTAGTACAGAAAAGTAAACTGTCAAGCGTCTTTTAAACTCGTCTTCAAAGTTTCTCCAATCTCTGCCTCATTGATGCTCATACTGAGAGAGGGACTCACTTTAAAAAAGAAAATGAATAAAGAAGATGGAGGACATGAGTAAAGAAGGAGGAGAAGAGGAGAGAAAAATGAAGAGACAAAGAGAGGAACAAAAGATAGAAAAGAAACAGCACCAGGGCGGAACCGGTGCTGGGAAGACTATAAGAGGAAGGCGGAGGAGGGCACCAAGGAGCAAAAGAGGGAGAAACAGAAGCACTTAGCCCCTGTCTCAGCCCTGACTCCTAACACGCCGGTGCCATATTAGGTACGCTCGTGAGGAGCCGGATGGTAACGATCTTGGGTGTTCTCGACTCAGTCACGTCGAAAGTTTGACGTGACAAGTCCCTGCTTCGGATTTTGACTGAAAGGAGGATGAGGTTGATTTTGAGTCTTCGCCATCCTTGTCCCGATCGAGCCATGGTAAGCTTTATCGGAACGTGGCGTTTTTGGGAGGGGTGGGGCTTTTGCATCCCTTGTTGTTATGGTAAAGTATTTTACGATTAGGTGTATAAACCAGCAAGTAAACCGAATCCTAAGGGAGACTAAGTATTCCGGAGTCACAGGGGGATGAAAAGGGATTTTTTGTAAAAACAATAACCTCCTCCTGTCCTATTTATACAGAGGGCGGAGCGGGGAGCATTTAGTAGGTTCAGATTTCCGAAGGAATCAGCGAACCCAAACACACCGGTTCCACTTCTCCACCCCATCAAAATAAACCGTCGAATTAAAGTAATCTCGTGAATAATGATTATTAAAAGCACGTTTTGGGATACCCAAGCGGTAAGAGCGCATCAAGCGCGAAATCAAAAGGCTACCTCATAAACCGGCGCGTTTCTTGGACAGATGAGAAGCCGCCAGCATCATTAAAAGGCCAAACTGATTGGGCCGTAGGAAGAGGTTTGGCATTACCAAAACCCCCCTTTCCAACCAAGAGGTTGGACAGCCGGGTTTTGAGGGGCTATTGTGGGGCCCAAACGATTTACGGGCCGGGCCCATCTACCTGGGGGAAATCCGAAGGCCCAAGCCGAGGAGGGCTATGGCCCAAACTCGACCAAATAGCCTATGGACATCGCCGAGGACGGCTCAGTCCTCGGCAGACCCAAAGTTCCCCCCCCTGAAAGGAGGGCAGAAACGGTATAGGACCGAAACCAGGACAAAAGATCTAAAATATCCAGAGAAAGCTGCTCTTACTGCCATTCAATGCTCTGAACCTGACAGAGCTGCAGTTTTTGACTTTTACAACCACCCCCAACGACTTTGAATATGGACTGATGGGACAAGTATCAATTTTGGAAAGATTGACCCTATACGTGGACGAAGGACAATGAACGCAGGCGGATATAAAAGGAAAAAGAAGTAACCTAAAGAGGGGGTTGGGAAAAATGGCCAGAAACCAGAGCCTCCCAACCCACCTCCAGGAGAAAGACTCCAGGGGTGAAGGAAAACCGAAACTTGTATGTACACCGCGAAAAGCCCACCGCCTGTCAACCAAGGCCTAGCCTTCCAAACCCACGCTCTACAAATGATATTGTTAGGGGCCTTTTCACGCGCGAACCCGACACTGTTACGGTCCGCCACGAAACGCGTCCTTACATTTATCATTGAGTATTTTTCTTTTTCTCCAAAAAAAAAAAAAATAAAGCATTTAGGCATAAGTATATCATTATGTATGCTTACTAGTTATGAATATGTTGAAAAAATATCAAATTTCCATATTAACATATGTAAATATATAAAGTTGATAAAAAAATTTAATATGAGACATATATCCGGATCGGGTTGGGTCTTTGTGTTAAAAAAAAAAAAAAAATCAACCTGCCACCCAACCTAACCGGCTACTTTATTAATTGAACCCGCCCAACCTGCTTGGAAAGAAATATAATATGGCGGTGTGGATCAAAACGGGTTGGGCGGTTTAGGCAAATTGAGTGAGTTGTTGCACACCCCTAGCCGTATGCCTTGGACAATATCTTCCTAGTTGGGAGTTGAGGTGTGACAATCTTAGCACAAACTCACGTCGCTCAAATTTTTAAGGAAAAATTTTTTTCTAACAAAACATTTATTAACATGAATTTTAGGATTCACACAAGTACCAGTCAACTTTGGCTCAATTTTTTTTTTTAAATTATTATAGTATTGTTTAAGAATTTGGGCAAATAATCTAGCTTGTGGATTTAGTTTCATAATCAAGAAAAATGTATTATACAAAATTCGACTTACTAACATGATAGACATGTTTTTTTTCACCCTGTCTTCTACACCAATGAATTTTAGACAAACAGGTATACATGAATTAAGAACACCACGAAAACAAATAGATCATAACAGTGACGAAGCCAGACTATTTTCTTAGGAGGGGCTAGTGCATAAAAACTAATATAAATTTTTTATATTTTATAGAAATTACAAAGAGTGGGAGGGGATTTTTCAAAACCTAGGGGGGGCCATGGCCCCCCTCCCTCCACTAGTGATCGTAACTCTTGCATGCTGGACACCATAATTATTTTTTTTTCATTTAAAAATCCTCATTGGTTTGCAGTTGTCGATCCATAGAATTATGAAGTCTACTTATTTGCAATTGTATGATGGCAAGGAAAATCTGATATGGATAAAAATTATGACACATACCAATAAAAGATTCATTAGAGGTTCTATATGAATCTTTTTAATACATGATTCCATTTGAAACTAAGACTTATCTAAGAACCTAACTTCTAGCTCATCCCAATTGATTCCATTTGACATTCATATGTGCCCTAAGAAGCCAATGTAACAGACGAGTGAGGTTTTACTAGATTTTGCTTGTCGTCTGCAAAAAACCAATAGCAAATTTGCCATAAGAAAATTTTCAGATATCTTGCCAGCAAGGACTTGGAATTGCAAGAGACAAGTGACGATGTAGAAACACAAGTGTTTGGTACATATTATCAAACATTAATTTTCAGTTTTTAAACAACATTATAAGTATTTTCACACATTTTTTCACCTACACGTATTTCTACACATATTTTCAAACAACAATTTTCTGTTTTTAAGTGCATATACTAAACAGCCATTCAAATTTTGAGTCACTTTGAGTTCCTGACAGAAGCCTTATTTGTAATTTGGATTCAAATAAAGAACAATCAAAATTCATAGACTGTAATGCAAAATTTATATGTGATTTTTTAATCACCTACATTCTAATTTTCTAAATTTGGAAGAGATTGAAATTTTGTACTAAAAACCCAATAAATCTAATATCAAACTTCAGAAGCTAACTTCAAACTCCTATCGTAATAAGCTTAGAAAACTATTCCTAATTCCAGACTTTCAAGGGAGCAAACATGGACAAATCAAAATTATTGAAAACTCGTATTTCAAGGCTACAGAAACTTGAGAGTTTCTATGAGTACTTTACAGATTTTTATAGGTTTCATATTTGGATAGAATTTATTTTGCTGAAATTGAAAACTAAAAATTAAAAATTGAAAACACTATAGTAAAATAATTTTTAAATGTGTGAATAGTACTTTAAGACTCATTTTTAATGAAAAAGTTACTGAAAAGTGAGATTTGTGAGTCCCGTGAACAGTGCATGGAACCCACTGATATACTGAAAAGTCAAATATTACAACTACTGTTTATGAACAATAGCCGTATCAGTGTTATTCGTTCTTGAAACGCATGCCAAAATAAAAAATAAAAAAAAGAGTAAAATGTGCAAACACACAAACGTGGGCGCAAAAATGTGTATCCAAATGGATGAAGGGTCCAAAGGTAAGGAAGAATCTGTAGATTAGCCATTTAAAGGTTATTCTAATGCTAAATCTAAGTTCTATCATTTTCGTCATACAAAGAATGCTATTTTGAGTCAGACTCCATTATCTAAGTTGAATATCATCCTTTTTATCATCTTGAACATTATTTGTTTATCATTCTCTATTACCATTTAAATAGAATAGTAAGTTAATAGGGAAGAGAACACCCAATTAGAAATTCAAAAACCAAATTAAAGAAAAAAATAAATTTGTGTTGTTGTTGGGTTAAAGTATCAACCACAGAAAATAAATAAATAAATAAAAGCTAACAATGGGCAAAGTAGTGTCATATAATTATTAAACAATTAGTGACGTAACAATAAAACTAACGAAAGTAATAGAATACTAGATTTATAAGTTCTTAATACAACAATGATAAAGAAATACAACCTACTATTTTATATAATCAAGCCATCAATCATACGAAAAATTAAACAAAAAAAAAAAAAAAAAAACACCTAAAGGCTAAAGAAATTGACAAAATCATTCCAATGACAAAAGAAGTCACATCCAAATTGAAAGTGGTAACAAGTGAAATAATTAAGGAAAAATAATTGATATGATATAGGACACAACCATGCACAACTAGATAAAAAATAAAAAATAAATAAAAAAAAGAAAAAGAAAAAGGAAAAAAAGAGAGAGTTCTAGTTAGTTCAACCATCTCTGATTGTAAAATAAGAAATCTGAGATTCAATCCCTGCCTATACAAAAAATCGATTAGTGTCTTGATATGATGATAAAGAGTTATTATTAAGAGTAGATGTGATAGATTGAAACTCTTTAAAATATATATCTATATATATGCATATATATTTGATGAGGGAGTTAAATGAGCTATTCCTTAGTTAATTGATAATGCAATATAACAAAACTTTTTGAAAGAAAATAAAGTATTGATCCATGGGCTGTAAAGCAAAAGTTAAAATGAAAAAAAAAATTAAAATTAAAAAGAAGTGAGTACCAATACTAGGCATTTCAAATCAAACAGAGTACTAAAGAATTCATGATCTGCTTGGAGAGTTATTCCAAATCAAATAAAGAATTCATGATTTGCTTAGAGATCAGTTAAACACTTGGCAGAAGAACTTAACAAATACGAAAAAGAAAGTGTAAGGACTCAAAAAGAAAAGCCCAAGCTGACCTAGAATAGTGGCTCCTAGTCCTTCAAGTCAAGCTCAGCAAAATTAATTTTTTAAGAGAGTGGGCTTCTAAGTCAAGTACAATGCTAAGGAAATTACAAACTTAGGACCAACAGAACCAAAGTAGTTAGTATGATAGAAAAGAACGACAATTTAATATAAGCTCCTCCTCGGGCAAGTCCGAGGATGGGTTTCTTATTAATAAACAGGAGTGATGTGTTTACAGAATGATGTTGTGCTCTCTCTCCCTCTGTCTTTTTTCTTGTAAGGTGTTCCCCCCTTATTTTTGTGGGGTTCTTTTCATTATATAGTCCCTTCCATTGCATCTCAGGCCTCCATCTGTACATTTTAGGGGAACCACTTGGATGCTGTGAAATCACTATTCAGGTGTCTTTTCCTCATAAATACAGTTATTTCAGTTGGTGCAGTGCATTAAATGTGAAGGTGGCAATCACCTTTTCAGATATTTCCTCTTTCTGTTGCTTGCATGACTCTGTAGTCTTCCTTGAGGCTTTACTTTCCGGTGTAGGGAGTTACTTAAAGTATTCCCAAGGTGTCTTTGCTCCTCAGGATCCTCGGTCGGCAAACCAATCTGCCTTTTCTCCTTGGAGCTCTCATTCACAGCTTTCATCTGTTTCGGAATAATCTTGATGTCTTCCCTCCTCAGACTTGGTCCACGTATTAAACTTTGGTTAACATATATGTGGATCTTTAATCATCCTCGAATAGGGCCCATGGCCTAAAAATGTGCTCGGATCATTTACTCTCAAAAAAGGAAATAGAAAATTAGAACAGTGGGAAAGAAAAACTTATCAATGAAACACCTCTTAAAATCCCCATGGAACTTGGATTTCCAATCAAATCATGATATCGTAAGGTTTTAACGGCTAGAAAAATTGTCATAGGTTTCACCAAAAAATTTGGAATGATATGATATTTTTGGAATATTTATAGCCTCATAGGTTTTTAGTGGGATAGCTTTTTATTGTATTTTAGCTATGATTGATTGCAGGAAGCAGAGAACGTGAGGATTAAGGTGTTTGTTTGTATTGGGTAACTTTTATTAAATTGGAGAATTGTATATTTGTCGTGGTTATTTAAAAACCATTAGATTTTCCATATGTTATGTGTTTTTACATTGTTATAGAGCATTCACATTCGAACTGTCAAATGTCAAATATATGCTAGATTTAGCATTAAAGCCCAAAAACCCCCAACACTAAGACTTGTAAAAGCTTAGAATTGCAAAATTTTTTGCAATATTGCTACAGTACTGTCTTACTTTTATGACAATACTTTAGACTATTGTATTGATTTTTTTATTCCTTTTTATTCTTTCTCTCTCCTCTACGTCATAATCACTTTCTTTCTCAACTTTCTTTCCTCATCTCAAAATTTCATCTCCCTCTCTCTATGTCTTGCTCCGTTCTTGCTCCGTCGTCTCTCACTCTCTCACTTTGTGTTGGTGGTTGGGCCTTCACACCTGTAAGAAGCAGAGACTGTGGGTTGCGATCCGAGTTCTTGTAGTAGGTGACTAGCGGATTTTGTTGTGGTGTTTCTGGGTTCTGTGGGTCAAGTGGTGGCATGGGTTTGGATCGGTTGTGGCCGGTAGGTTTGGATCGGAGCTGGGTTTGCTTGGTTTGGGTTAATCTGGGATGTGGGGTGATTTGTAATGGGGTCTACTGGTGTGGGTGTAGGGTTTTGATTTGTGTGGGAGTGGGTTTTGGGTCGTGGTGATGCAATGGCGGTGTGGGGCCGTGGTTTTGTGGCTGGGTATTGATCTTGCGTGGGGCTGTGGTTATGGAGACAATGTCGGTGGAGGCGTGGAGATCAACTTCCGATGGATTTTGATGGGGTTCTGAATGGATTTTTCATTGATTTTTTGTGGGTTTCTTTGCATGGTGGTGGTGGGTGTGTGTTGTTGCCGTGGTGGTGTCTCTAGTTGTGGTGGCAAAGGGTAGATGTGGGTTTCATTTGTGTGGATTTTTGCTTTGATTGATTTATGGGTTTCTATGCATGGTGTTGGTGTGGTGGGTTGTTGCCGTGGTGATGTATCTAATGGGTTTTTTCATGGTGGTGGTGGTGGTGGGATTCTTGTGGCAAAGTTGGTGGTGATTGGTGGTTGAGAGAGAAATAGTGAGGAAAACATAAACAGATAGGGTTTTTTTTTTTTTTTTTTTTGAGAAGGGTGAGAGTGAGATTTGATTATATTATTTTATTGGAGAGTATATATATTATTTTAATGAGTTGAATAGGAAAATAAAAGTTGGGATGCTAGGTGTATTGTAAAATGAAATTGTATAATTGATAAAGGAGGTTTTTGAGATGGTAAAATAGAATAAGATTGACATTCCGGATGTGAATGCTCTTAAAAAATGGGAGTTAATTTAATGAGAGGGGAGCCAAACCCATTTGAGCCCTTCCAGTAGTGTGTAACGAGCCTCTTTTTCTAGCTTTCAACGTATTTACAGTTTTGTCATTCTCGATGTATCAACTTTGTGCACTTGATTGACAGCCTTCTCGACCACCATTTTTAGTATTCTCGGTGTCATTGTATAACTTATGATGTCTACTTTTTAAAGATACCAAATTTGTGCAATTTGGTATAGTAATCAAAATGTTATTCAAGTGAGAAGTCGGATCGTTAAAACTATCAGATTTTGAAAATGGTCTTCTTCTGTTTTTTTCATTCCAAATCGATTTTCAGCAATCCAAAGATAATCTAGTAATGCCATTTTAACCAAAATGTAAAGGAACATAGTAATTTCCTAAACTTCAAGCTTTTTGGATCAAATATGCTTTGTTTGCAACACATATGTGCGCAAAGTAGGTACCTCAAGCTAAATTTATACACCAATATGAGATTTTTTCAAGTTTTTTCCCCCACTTCCACAGACCTGGTTCTTAGCCTTCCTAACCTTGAATTGGCTTAAACAAGGTATCATCGGAAAGCTTGTTACACCAATTTTTTTTTAATGTATTAGTTTTGAAGTTCAATGATTTTGATTTGAAAAATTACAGGGTTCTGAACATGGGCAATTAAAGCTTCTCTCTTTTAGAAGTTAAATGATTTTGTTTTGGTCCGAAATCCAACTTTTCATCTTTTAGTAATTTTTCTTTGCATATGTGGATTTTCCATGATCCAATCCTACCAAATTAAAGCTTATCTCAATATCTTTCTGATGACATCTCATTTGCACTAATCCGAGATCATTTGATCGTGATCAAGTCAATGATCAAATTTAGCAACACTTGAACAAAAATGAATAAATGTTGGGCAATTTTTTTATTTTATTTTTTTATTTATTTATGTTTTTGCAATATTTCACTAGAATTAAGTTTGATATTGAGTGAAGCACTTAACCTTTAATGTGATATTGTTTTATGTGGAAACTATAAATCATCAATAAAAATAAGTAGTAAATTTCCCATGTGATAACTTGTTTATATTTTAAAATTGCATTTTCATAAAGCCAATACTACATTGGGGATTTTAGTTACCCAAAAAAAAACTTTAGGGGGTTAAGTCATAAGCATTACAAATTAGTAGTTTATGCTAGAAACAATATCATTGAGATGTTAAATGTTACACTCAAAATCTTAAGAAAATTCTATGTAATATCATTGAGATGTTAAATGTTACACTCAAAATCTTAAGAAAATTCTATGTTTTGCGAGAAAATTACTGTGTTTTGTGTATTTTTTTTTCAATTTTCTTATTTCAAATCAAGAAATGTTAATTAATTTTAAGGACATGACATCATACTCACCTTTAGTATATAATATTTTAAATAGACACCTCTATTTTAAGAACAAATAAAAGGACATTAGTGGCACATCATAATACTTATTAACTTATAAATTTCTGAATTCAAAAAAATATATATATAAATTTCTGAACATGATGTGAAATGGAACTATGACATATCCACAATGCAATACTTCAATCTTACGATTCTTTTATTAAATTTTATGTAGAGATGGATGTTCAAATGTTACTCAATGCTTATGTTGAATCTAATAATTTATGTTGTGTAGGAAATGGTAGAATGTGCAGTTTGTTTTTTTTTTTTTTTTTTAAAAAAAAAATTCCGAGGAGCTTGGCCTATGTGCAGTTGGATGATTTCAAACATATTGATCATAAATCTGTTTTGTTTTCCATCTCAGTAGGTAAAAGAACTAATGGCTATGATTAATAGTTGTACACATTTAACCAAAAAAAAAAAATAGCTGTACACAATGTTTTTGTTTTGGGCCTATATTTCCCTTAAACCATCATTTTGCCCCAGGTAGTACAAAGAATGGACCTCTCTCTGTCCAGCCTGCTTTATGCTTCTGCTGAGGACAGGTCCACATATGGGCCTGGAAAGAGCCTAATAAGTTTCAAGTCCATTTTAAGGGTCTCAATATGTGCATAAAAAAGGGGTCTCAATATGTGTATATTTTTATTTAGGATTTGAATTTGGAATAAAAATTGTTAATTCACAAAAGTTATTACAAATTTGGTTGTGCTTTGACAAATTCTTGAGAATTGCAATTCTCATAAACATCTCAATGCTAATGAAATGCAAAAAATTTGGTCACTTTTTAGATAGGAAATGTAAATTCTCACTATATTTTATAAATACTAATGTGATGCTTGAATCCAACATTTCACATGTTCTTTCTTAAAACTAACCTTAACATGCATAGATTTAAATTTAGAACAGAAACATTTACTTTCATCCAAATGAAATAATCATTAATGATTTAAGGGAATTTTTGTCATTTATGTCTATGCTGCTACTAAAAACACAACCTTCCAATAAATCCGTGGGAAAAAGTGGCAAGGTATCAATTTTCCACAGCCATTTCCAATCTGGGACGAGTTTTTAGGTCAAGAGCGATCTTGTAGGCTGATTTGGTACTGAATTTGCCATTTTTGAAATGAATCCAGCAGAGGTCGTCAGTATGGGTTGGAGTGAGTGATTAAGGAATGGCCCATATGGTCTCCTTCAAGGTCACAGGGCAGAGTAAAAGAGAGGCTGTTGAAGCTTGAAGCACCAATTTTCAACAGGGTCCCAAAGGTCACAAACTTTCAAAGATGCCTCATTTTTTGGTTTAAAGGTCTTGGGATAATTTTCTTGACAAGGGTAAGAGATGTACAATTATCGTTCCAGAAGTTAATAGATTGGTCATTTTTTACTAGCCATCCATTTCATATTCTCATAGATTGTTTCAAATGATGGATTTTCTTCTACTGGGGCCTTGTGTGCAAAATGATTGATAGCAAAGCAATGGGGTTGTATTTTGTTCTGTTTTACTCCATATTTTACTTTGATTTGTTGTCTGTCTTCCATGAGTATGAGTATCTTATTTTATTACACCACCCCCCCCCCCCCCCCCCAAAAAAAAAAAAAAAAGAGGAGTATTTTTTTTTTTTTTAATGTAATGGATAGTATGTATCCATTATCAATGTCGATTAATGGATGTTTTTCTATTAACTGATCACTACCTTGATGCACTAAATTTAGGATGTAAGCTTTATATGATGTAAGAATTCGTTGTGGACTACATTTTAGATTTTCTAAGGTTGGATTTTATGTAATTTCTGTTATTTGCATGTGAATTTTTATGTGTTATTATAAAACATTGGTCGCACACACACATGATCAGCTTAAATTTTCATAATATATTTAAGCTTGATGAGAGAGTATAATTATGTGTGTGTGTTTAGCAATCAGTTTGTTTCTATAAAAAAAAATAACCCTCTAAAAAAAGCTTAAATTTATTTATATATTAACTATACCTATCCAATAATATTTTCTTATTATTGAAAATAAATTACATTAAGTAAGAAATAATAGCCAAACGTAATTACATTCAATATAATAATTTTTTAACATAATATCAAGTGTAATTTTTAAAATATACATTCTATCGTAATGAATTTTGAAAATGTATTATATTGTTATGAGCCTTGTAGCTTAACTATTAACTCCTCTTCTTTACAACAAAGCCATTTAGGTTTAAATTACTCATTCTCAATATCTTTAAATCCTCAATTTCCTATTAATATAACTATCAAATTATAAAATAAAAGCGTTATATTAGAATGCAATTAAATGGAATGTAGTTTGCGAGTCTCATCCTAGTCTCCTGGAGGCTAGAGCCATCCTCCCACAAGTTTGTGGACAGAATTGCACCTCGTTTACTGGCCCTCAAAACTCAAAAGTCCAAACCGTGACTCGTTTAGTTATTATTATTTTTTGACAAACCTCAATTGCAATGGTGTTGAGGTTTTCAACCGAAATTAAAAATGATATGACCCTTTCCAACGAAATCAGAGCAAAAGCATTCTAGAGCTATCCTCACAGATATTGGAAAGAATCTCCGTAATCAACATTAATGGCTTTTAGGATAGGGAGAGGCTTGTGTGTCTAGTGATCAATTTCATTGGACATGCTAGAATACGGATACGTATTCAAAACTGAACATGTATCTGCATCTCAACGTGTACAGTAGAACTGATCACTGAACACAAGTCCAACCCTTTAGGATAAGAGACTTCACATTCTCTTATATTTAGACTTCTTAAATGACAAATCACTTAAAAAATCTTATAATTGATGACGACTTTACGTATTCATTCCAACATGAAAAACCTCAAGAGGGAGTCAATTAAAATTTAGAATTGACATACACCATATGAGAAAATTGTGTAAAGGTGGGAGAAATCTAATTGCTTAAGTGGCCTCCATAAGGTTTGCGGGAGTATATTCCTCTTCCTAGTCTCATATGTATGCTTGCACTCATCATTGATTTGGGCTTGCTACATAGGGCATCCTATATGCTATGAAGTTACTAGATCTAGACATACATAACGGGTAAGTCTCAAGGTTGTTGATTCTATAGTGCAGTCTTAAAAGATTTTCTATGATAACACTGTTTTGGTTTTCTTCCTAAAAATAATAATATTCTTATAAAAAATAAAAATAAAAATAATTTACTTATTTAGATCAATTGACCCTCATCAACTAAATTCCTCAAGTGAGGATAAATTATTGTTTTTGTGAAGTAAACAAATATGCGGATGCGTTGGCTAGAAAAGGATCTAGTTCAAGTAAAGATCTTATGCTTTTTGATAGTTCATTTGTAGATCTATGTATGCTTTTATTTTATGATAACTATGGTTTATATTATGAGAGGCTTAGTCCTCTTAATGATGTTTCTGTCTAGTTCTATGTTATTCGATTTCTACCCAAAAAAAAAAAAATTATTTGGGCGTGCATACGGGAATTGTTAGATTATTTGGTGTTTAATTTCTCTTTATTCATTTTATGTTTTGGACATAAAATTTGGTTATTCTTAGAGAACGAAAGACATAATGTTAATTTGGTGCACAAAAAATATATGTGGACATTTTATTTATACTTTGGGATATATAGAGGAGGATCCGAATGATAGTCATTCATAGAGATTTAATGGCTCCTAATGTGCCATTAAAAAGTATAATGTATTACAATATATAGAAGGATACTGCTTACCTAATCATTTCCAAAAAAAAAAAAAAAAAAAACAGTTCAAACGTAGTAATTTCAATTTGTACCTGAGTTTCCCAGTCAGTTCCAATGATCATCTATCAAACTAGACACTTATTAATTTCTACCAATCGGGGCATGGAATTGATTACGACGTACACTCATATCATGTTGACTGGTATTTTTCAATTTTACGTCAAGGGTCCCAGCCGATTTATTTGGTTGAAGGTCGTGAGGGCGACAGGTAGTGTATTTTCATAAAATAAAAAAATAATAATAATAATAATAAAAAATAAAAAACACTGATTGCATTGTAAGTTAAAAATGAGGTTGTCCATCCACCATTTATAGCTTATAGGTAGGATGTCATTTCCAATTTTCCACCCACTCGTTTCTCAAAAAAAAAAAAAAAAATTTCCACCACTGTTTGTGACATCTGCTACTGCTATAGTACTACATCAGTAAAAGCTTTTGCTTTCAAACATGAAGAAGTTGTGTACGAATCTTCATACGTAGTTACGTAGCACATTTTGCTTGTATACCATGCGGTGATGCTGATGATGATTACAACATCATGGTGCTTCTTTCTTTTTTGCTGAATGGTGCTTTCTTTATTTGTTTTTTAGGGAAACTACATAAACATATGGAGTTTATAGCCTGTTTCATATTAGGTCTTAGACTTTTAATTTTGTCAAAATCTCAAATGAAAATAAGGAAACTGTTTCATATTGAAGTCTTTTTTCCATCTGCATTTTTCATTTTTGTTATTCTAAGCAGTAAAGGAAAGGATAAAAAAGGAAAGTGGTTGATAAATCTTTGAATTTCACCTATGTAACTAGCTTTTGATTATTTGGAAATCACTTTCTCATTCCAAGTGTGAAGCTTTTTCTCTCTCTAAGCAAATCTTTCCCTCTCTATACTCCATATTCAATAGCTGACTAATTTATTTATAGACATGTTATAAGTGAGACTCATAATTGTTGACCAAATAAATCATTTATTAATGAGATGTGGGGTAAAGTCATGTGGGAAAGATAATGATGATGTGACTTCCTAGTGAGATTTGCCCATGAAAAGAGTTAATGCCTAAATGAATGACAATTGGTGACAATTCAAAGTAGTTCAACTAAAAAGTGGGGTAGTTACCTCGAGAAATTGGAAAAATGAACCTTGTCAGGGGTGTATATTTCCTCACATTTACTGTTGATGGGATCCATCAGTTGTGGGACCCACATATCTATGAGTGTAATTGTGGGACCCCACACATTTGTGAGTGGGAGGAAGTATACACTCGTAATAGGGTATACTTTCTCCGAGAAACTTACTAGTAGTTACCTCTGATAGTTTTTAGACCTCTTAAACAATTGATTAAATCTAGACAATTAGCCAAGTTGTTATTTAGTCCAATTAAACAAGTTTAGGTTATCACAATATAAAAGATCAAATCATGCAAAGCAGCGGAAAATAAATAGCATAAGATATGATCACCCAGGAAATCAAACCGGTAAAAACCTGGGGAGGATTTGACTTATCTATCCTCAAGGTAAACTTGAATCCACTATCTTGAAAGAATCGAAGTTCATACAATAAGACTTACAAGCCCCCACACTCGACTTCTTATTGCTACCAACCAGTAGAACTTACTGACACGACCACGTGCAAGCTCCGAATCCACGGACTCCTTCTTTCTTAGATTCACCACCAGCTACAAGCACACCCGCTTGTGTTTTCTTTAAACTTCAATGACAGCAACTGAATTGATCATCAAGGTGTAGATAAATCTTCTCCTTAAAAACCCTAAGTTTGTGTAAAGGAAAACTCCTCTAGATCTCACAAGAGATTTACACAAACCACAAATATGAGCAACACTAAAACGTGACTAGGGTTTGCCTTTTATACTTAGGACAAATAAGAAACCCTAAAAATGTTTTAAAACACTTAGGGCTGAGTTGGACGAATTTACAGAAAAACATTTTGCCCGAGCTTCGATTGATCGAGCCTGTCTTTCGATCGATCGAGCCAGGCCGAAAGGCACAATCCCTTCCTGCTTTAACTCGATTCCAACTTTACATAGACGCACAACTTTGAGCTAGACTTAAACACTTCTAAACACATTGTTTTCATCATGGTTTGCCAACAATACAAATTAGAGTTCTAAATACATAAAATCCTAAACTTTAGAACCTAACAACCTCGAGCGTTTACAAGGTTATTTCAATACCATGACATGTGCCAGATGATCACCAACGAGAAAGTGGTAGTTGCTCCAAGAAAATTACAAAAGGCTATTGAATCCAAAAGGCAATGAGACACATGGCCAATGGGAATTAACTAGAAAGCAAGACGTGGAAAGTGGAATTGGGCATAATCATCAATGCCTCAATTATAAATAGAGCTTCATTATATAAGAAAGAGACATGCACAACTGAGAACACAATAAAGATCAATTTTGAATCATTTATACTTAGATTCTTAAGAGATCAAGTAGTTTTTAGGATTTGTAGAAAGCTATATGCTTGTAAGTTGTTTTCCTTGTAATTATGTTCTTATTTGATCAAGTATTGTTCAAATTTGATACAATATTTAGGTGTTTGCTCATGTTTGATCTAATTTATGTTTGCTTTGAATCTATTTGATGTTAGCATGATGACTTAGACTTTAATTCGTTGTGATCACTGTAATTTAGTATACTTTGAGCTATTTTACATCGACCTGATTTACTTAGAGAAGATGTAGTTTAAATCAATTTAGTTCGATTAGGCTTACTTCAAACCAAAGCACTTTGACTTAGTCTATTTAGGAATCATCAATTTTGAATGAGTTTAGTTTACTTTGAATCAATGGCAGTAGAGAACTTAGGCTTGAGCTGAATTTAGTCACTTGAGAACTTTAGTTATTTAGGATTTCTTATTTTCATTGTTAACTTACGCATTTCTCAAAAAGTCCTCTTAAGTGAGTTATTTTTTAATCTCGTACCTTAGTCTTCGAAGTTAGATTTCACTTCAAATTAGTCTTTGCCCTTAAAGTTTCACTTTGAGCAATTCTGAAACATTAATAAGAGACCAAGGTTAATTTAAAATTGATTTCTACTCAAATAATAAATCAATGGTTTCTTGCTTTTCTCTACTCCTTTACTGTCCAGAATAACAGAAATAAAAAATTTCAAATTGAAACAACCTCAAAAATTTTAAATTTTATTTAACAAAGTTTAAAAGTTGGGACTTTATATGAAATATGGTATATATAAATTAATCTTTTTATTTATTTTCTCCTTATTTATTTTTTCCTGGGTAAGTGAAGATATATCTTACAAAAGAATCATTTGTTCGTACTGGAGGACGATTAATCGATAACAAAACAACTACAATTTTTTTTTTTAATAATCAACAATTTTATTAACAAAAAGAACCAAAAACAACAGCTAAGAAGCCAAAACAACTTTAAATTGGAATCTCTTGAGGAGAGTTCCCGGCCAACATCCCGTTTAATGTGATAGTTACACTTTAATAATGTTTTCAAAATGTAGATGCTCTAAGCTGCGAGAGAGTATACCATGTTTCGGAAACATGCATCCTTTCCTAAACTGCAATGCCGTAGGAGAGGATGCATGTTTCCAAAACATAGTGGATTTTCTCCTAAACTGCAATGCCGTAGTTTCAGGTGGGAAAATTAGGACATAAAATTCTTATTAAAAAAAATAAAAAAAAAAACTTGAGTGAGAGGGAAAAGGGAGGTTGGCTGTGTCAATATATTAATATTTACTATAAAACTAAGGGCATATCTGATAGCTATTACTATGGCTTAGCTTCTCAATAGTTTGGTTCTGTTTTTATTACAGGAAATAGTCATTCTTTATAAATAACTATTCTTTAAAATGAAAAATAATTATTCATCTCTAAAAGTGTTGTTATAACTATTCATTAGTAGGTGTAATAATTTCTAACATTAATATATTTCAAAATAAACAAACTTTCCATTTCCACATAACAATTATGGAAATAAATAAAATAAAATAAAAAACTCATCTATATCAAATTTTTTTAAAAAAAAGAAATTATTTTTAAGGAAATATAATTGTATGAGTGAGATATTTCCTAAAATAGATCTTAAGTTTTATTCTAAATTTCTAATGTTACAACTCACATCAAAACTAAAGAATATGTTTAGTAATTCCATTACAACACATTTTATTCTCAGTAATAAAAATTATCATTTTTGTTGTAATCTACATTCAGTGTACTAAACGTGTTGTAATATTAACATAGATATAAGTATTATTAGAAAAGATGAGACAGTGAGTTCTAGTTAGCTCAACTGGTAAAAAATTTTATGGTTTAATAAGAAATCTGGGTTCAATCCCCGCCTATACCAAAAATTGATTAGTGTTTTGAAACTATCATCAGGAGCAAATGCCATAGATTTAAAACCCTCTCAAAAAAAAAAAAAAAAAAAAAAAAAGATGAGACATTGTTCATAAAATACGATTCTTGGTTATAAGTTTTAAACCCAACTCAGATACCTTGTTAAAAATAAAACATAACTATCATATTATGTTAGAAAATATGAGATATAACTTTAATATCATTTTCCTCAAAAAAAAAAAAAAAAAAAACTTTAATATCATGGTAAAGTATATGAGAAGATGTGAAAAAGAAAATAAAGAAGATAGAAGAAAAAGAAAGAGAGACTTGGGTCTTAAAAAGGATTGAATCTTGATATAAATAACAAGTAGCATGCCCATTTGATGCATAGGAATCAAAGAGAAACTAAAGAAAATATTTCGATAGTATAGTTGAAATTAAACAATAAAATTAAAAGTAAAAAATTAAAGAACAAAAATTATTTCAAGGAACCTAGCAAAAACACATCATGTAAAATAGGGTTTTTTATCTTAAAAAAAGAGTATATTATCAAATTAATTTTAAAGAAATAATAAAATTTATTTTAAATTCCAACAAACTTTACGTAATAGAAATTTTTTTTTTTTTTTTTTTTTTGAGAATCACGTAATAGAATTAAAAGTAGAATTTTTCATCTTTTTGAAACTTTGGTACGTAATACAGCTCACCTAGATAAAACTATAATATTATATTTATAGTGTGACACATATGATATAACTTAAGTTGAGTCAGGTCCTTTTGAGTATACACCACTGTAAGTTTTTTAAAGACATTCTCCCCTTTTCCCGTATGTGTATTAAAAATATTTAGTATTCTAAAAAAAACACTTAAAATTGAGTCACTCACTTAGGGTCGGATTGGTTTGAGCATCCACGTCCAGATTATTTGCGTTTTCAGTTTTTTTTTTTTTTTTTAACCAGTGCCTATTGCACTGTTCATGGGACATGAATAGTGCAATCAGGCATATGAACAGTACTTGCAAGCATGAACAGTAATTTATTATTATTTTTTTATTGTTTTTAGTTTTCAACAAAATAAGCGGTATCTAAATGCATACTTAGTATACCCACAATATATAGGATGTTATTTTTATTATATACTGTGGGGCCCAAACGATTTACGGGCCGGGCCCATCTACCTGGGGGAAATCCGAAGGCCCAAGCCGAGGAGGGCTATGGCCCAAACTCGACCAAATAGCCTATGGACATCGCCGAGGACGGCTCAGTCCTCGGCAGACCCAAAGTTCCCCCCCCCCCTGAAAGGAGGGCAGAAACGGTATAGGACCGAAACCAGGACAAAAGATCTAAAATATCCAGAGAAAGCTGCTCTTACTGCCATTCAATGCTCTGAACCTGACAGAGCTGCAGTTTTTGACTTTTACAACCACCCCCAACGACTTTGAATATGGACTGATGGGACAAGTATCAATTTTGGAAAGATTGACCCTATACGTGGACGAAGGACAATGAACGCAGGCGGATATAAAAGGAAAAAGAAGTAACCTAAAAGAGGGGGTTGGGAAAAATGGCCAGAAACCAGAGCCTCCCAACCCACCTCCAGGAGAAAGACTCCAGGGGTGAAGGAAAACCGAAACTTGTATGTACACCACGAAAAGCCCACCGCCTGTCAACCAAGGCCTAGCCTTCCAAACCCACGCTCTACAAATGATATTGTTAGGGGCCTTTTCACGCGCGAACCCGACACTGTTACGGTCCGCCACGAAACGCGTCCTTACAATTGGCGCCGTCTGTGGGAAAGGCTTGTGTGTTGGTATATGAAGTGGGTCGGTAGAATTTCTTCGTTATATCTAACCGTTAGTTATAAACTTCTAGTATAAAGTTCCGTTAGGAACTACGTTTCTTGATTAGGGGCTTGGTTGAGAAGCTAACTCCCTTAAGGCCAAGGTCCCCCATAAAGAGCAAACTAGGCACTTTGTAACGTTAACTGTATGGATAAACTCTAGGGGCTTGGCTGAGGAGCTAACTCCCCTAAGGCCAAGATCCCGCACAAAGAGAAAACTAGGTTTTGGACAGAACCAAGGCATTGTATGGTCCTCGGACCCAAGCCTCAGGGGAAACCAACTACCTGGATGTAATGAAAACTAGGTTTTGGACAGAACCAAGGCATTGCATGGTCCTCAGACCCAAGCCTCAGGGGAAACCAACTACCTGGATGTAATGAAAACTAGGTTTTGGACAGAACCAAGGCATTGCATGGTCCTCAGACCCAAGCCTCAGGGGAAACCAACTACCTGGATGTAATGAAAACTAGGTTTTGGACAGAACCAAGGCATTGCATGGTCCCGGATCCCAAGCCTCAGGGGAAACCAACTACCTGGATGTGGAAAACTAGGTTTTGGACAGAACCAAGGCATTGCATGGTCCCGGACCCAAGCCTCAGGGAAACCAACTACCTGGATGTGGAAAACTAGGTTTTGGACAGAACCAAGGCATTGCATGGTCCTCGGACCCAAGCCTCAGGGGAAACCAACTACCTGGATGTGGAAAACTAGGTTTTGGACAGAACCAAGGCATTGTATGGTCCTCGGACCCAAGCCTCAGGGGAAAACCAAACTACTGGATGGAAAAACTAGGTTTTGGATAGAACCAAGGCATTGCATGGTCCTCAGACCCAAGCCTCAGGGAAACCAACTACCTGATGTAATGAAAACTAGGTTTTGGACAGAACCAAGGCATTGCATGGTCCTCGGACCAAGCCTCAGGGAAACCCAACTACCTGGATGTGGAAAACTAGGTTTTGGACAGACCAAGGCATTGCATGGTCCTCGGACTCAAGCCTCAGGGGAAACCAACTACCTGGATGGGAAAACTAGGTTTTGGACAGAACCAAGGCATTGCATGGTCCTCGGACCCAAGCCTCAGGGGAAACCAACTACTGGATGTGGAAAACTAGGTTTTGGACAGAACCAAGGCATGCATGAGTCCTCGGACAAAAACTAGGTTTTGGACAGAACCAAGGCATTGCATGGTCCTCGGACCCAAGCCTCGGGGGAAACCAACTACCTGGATGTGGAAAACTAGGTTTTGGACAGAACCAAGGCATTGCATGGTCCTCGGACCCAAGCCTCAGGGGAAACCAACTACCTGGATGTACTTGGATGAGGAATCAACTATTTAAAGAAAAAACTATGGCCTGTAAACCTCGAAATCCCTCCGAAGAGAACTCCGCGTTAGCAGACGGGTTAATACCTTGATTGCGCGGATTCCTCGGCCTACCCTCGGACCCCCAGTATCAAAGGGGTTGGTGCGATACGGTGCAACATATTACCCCAAAAGCACAACCAAAGTCCCTCGCTACCTACTTACCCTTTCAGACGAATTATTTAGAGGTTATCGTTCTCGGACATTGGTCTAGCATGCATCACGTAGTACTCAGCGCTTATCCCGGTTAGTTCCAAGAATTTAACTTATTGGAAGTTACCATTGCTGTACTTGATAATATTTGTGAGTTTAAATTAGTAGGAACCTGTGTTAAAGCATTTTTTCTGCCTGGAATATCCTTAAGGGTAGGCTTGCATTTAATGTTCATGCATAAAGTAGTTGTTATGGAGAAGAAAGATATGTATGGAGAAGTAGACACATATTTTATTAAGACAAAAGAACAGTACAGTGTATAATGAAAAGCTGAAACAAGCTTACACTAAAGCTGACTGCATAAGTAAAGGAAAATACAAGCGAGTGGAGAGAAGGCCGTGGGGACAGCTCAGAGGAGAGGTTGGCTACTGCGCCGAGTTATTGTCTAAGGAAACCATTCCTCCATGCTTTTGCACACCCGTAACTCAGGCAGCAAAAGAACCTGACCTCAGGCTAACACCATCTACAGAAAAGGTGCAGAGAGCCGGAAGTTGAGAAGCCCCCGCAAAAATCTGCCTGCCACAAAGTAGACAGTGCTGATGGTGGAAATCCCTTTTTCTGACATACAAAAAATCGGGCATGACCAGAACTTGCTTCGGATTTTGACTAAAAGAGGGAAGAGTACCATCTTCCCTCCATCAAGACGGAGGACTGGCTTGAATCTGTGCCATCCTTGTCCATACCATATCACCTTGAGGATTCGGTGCCTCTGGAGCGCGCAGAGACCTTTCATCCCTATCCAAGCCTCAGACATCTTGCTTTGGGGCAGTGGCGCTAGGGAGAGGGATCGCGGATATCGAAGAAATATAGCTCTGAAGGGAAAGAGAGAGTTCATGTGCAAGTGAGGTGATCCCCTATCCCATTTATACCCAGAAGTAAACCGGTGGCATTTAATTCGCGCAGCGTCCCAAGGAACGCTACAGACAAAACGTCTCTGGCTCGATTTCCAACGTCGTCTGCAGCCCTGAGATTAAAAGAGTCTCGAGAAGGTGCACCTCGAACATTGGGACGCCAGAAGGTACCGCGTGGTCAAAGGTTATGGTAACACCTCTTAATTTGTGGGCCCAGTAAATCAGCGGCCCAGGCCCATCCAGCATATGGGCCCAGGGACAGAACCAAGCCCTTGCATGGTCCTCGGACTCAAGCCTGTGGGGAAACCAAGTACAAAGAATTATAAAAATTACAAGTTTTTGGGCAGAACCAAGGCCTTGCATGGTCCTCGGACTCAAGCCTGTGGGGAAACCAAGTACAAAGAATTATAAAAATTACAAGTTTTTGGACAGAACCTAGGTCTTGCGTGGTCCTCGGACTCAAGCCTATGGAAACCAACTACTTGGGTAAGTAAAGACTTGAATTTCGTAAGATGGGCTACTTGATAAAAACGTTAAGTCACTTCGTCTACGGCTTAAAAACCATAAAAGGTTAAGGCCAATAAAGGGGTAAGGAAGATGGTGGGACGCCTCAGCATTTAATCATATAAGAGGGCTATCCATTTGGCGGGGGATATGTCCTCGGACGGTTATTTCTCACACGGCATCAAGCCTTCGTTTTTCACCTCGGCTAGCATGGGGTAAGTATTACTCTTCGTTGGTCGGCCTTATTAGGCCAGGCATTTCTATTAAAGTTATGGCGACGTCTCTTTTTTTATTTATTTATCAAGTCTTTTGGTCTTAGTCGACATTGATTTAGATGCTAGATAATCGTGTCAAGCAGCATTTGTAGATCTAAAAAAAAAATAGGAACAAAATATGCGAAATAAGGTAGACAACAACCTATATTAATATGAAAAATTGCTACAACATACAAAAAGGGGCTCAAACGAGCCTATACAAAATGTGAACTGCCTAAGTAACCATTACATCTGTAGTACAGAAAAGTAAACTGTCAAGCGTCTTTTAAACTCGTCTTCAAAGTTTCTCCAATCTCTGCCTCATTGATGCTCATACTGAGAGAGGGACTCACTTTAAAAAAGAAAATGAATAAAGAAGATGGAGGACATGAGTAAAGAAGGAGGAGAAGAGGAGAGAAAAATGAAGAGACAAAGAGAGGAACAAAAGATAGAAAAGAAACAGCACCAGGGCGGAACCGGTGCTGGGAAGACTATAAGAGGAAGGCGGAGGAGGGCACCAAGGAGCAAAAGAGGGAGAAACAGAAGCACTTAGCCCCTGTCTCAGCCCTGACTCCTAACACGCCGGTGCCATATTAGGTACGCTCGTGAGGAGCCGGATGGTAACGATCTTGGGTGTTCTCGACTCAGTCACGTCGAAAGTTTGACGTGACAAGTCCCTGCTTCGGATTTTGACTGAAAGGAGGATGAGGTTGATTTTGAGTCTTCGCCATCCTTGTCCCGATCGAGCCATGGTAAGCTTTATCGGAACGTGGCGTTTTTGGGAGGGGTGGGGCTTTTGCATCCCTTGTTGTTATGGTAAAGTATTTTACGATTAGGTGTACAAACCAGCGAGTAAACCGAATCCTAAGGGAGACTAAGTATTCCAGAGTCACAGGGGGATGAAAAGGGATTTTTTGTAAAAACAATAACCTCCTCCTGTCCTATTTATACAGAGGGCGGAGCGGGGAGCATTTAATAGGTTCAGATTTCCGAAGGAATCAGCGAACCCAAACACACCGGTTCCACTTCTCCACCCCATCAAAATAAACCGTCGAATTAAAGTAATCTCGTGAATAATGATTATTAAAAGCACGTTTTGGGATACCCAAGCGGTAAGAGCGCATCAAGCGCGAAATCAAAAGGCTACCTCATAAACCGGCGCGTTTCTTGGACAGATGAGAAGCCGCCAGCATCATTAAAAGGCCAAACTGATTGGGCCGTAGGAAGAGGTTTGGCATTACCAAAACCCCCCTTTCCAACCAAGAGGTTGGACAGCCGGGTTTTGAGGGGCTATTGTGGGGCCCAAACGATTTACGGGCCGGGCCCATCTACCTGGGGGAAATCCGAAGGCCCAAGCCGAGGAGGGCTATGGCCCAAACTCGACCAAATAGCCTATGGACATCGCCGAGGACGGCTCAGTCCTCGGCAGACCCAAAGTTCCCCCCCCTGAAAGGAGGGCAGAAACGGTATAGGACCAAAACCAGGACAAAAGATCTAAAATATCCAGAGAAAGCTGCTCTTACTGCCATTCAATACTCTGAACCTGACAGAGCTGCAGTTTTTGACTTTTACAACCACCCCCAACGACTTTGAATATGGACTGATGGGACAAGTATCAATTTTGGAAAGATTGACCCTATACGTGGACGAAGGACAATGAACGCAGGCGGATATAAAAGGAAAAAGAAGTAACCTAAAAGAGGGGGTTGGGAAAAATGGCCAGAAACCAGAGCCTCCCAACCCACCTCCAGGAGAAAGACTCCAGGGGTGAAGGAAAACCGAAACTTGTATGTACACCACGAAAAGCCCACCGCCTGTCAACCAAGGCCTAGCCTTCCAAACCCACGCTCTACAAATGATATTGTTAGGGGCCTTTTCACGCGCGAACCCGACACTGTTACGGTCCGCCACGAAACGCGTCCTTACATATACTACATATGATATGTACACTTAAGTTCAATCACTTAGTTTACCCAAAACATATAGGATGTAATTTTTATTATATACTACATATGATCATAGTTGTCAAATCATGAATTAATTCTTTATTTTTTTTTAGTATCGTGTATCATATCGAATCGTATATCGTAGGATATACAAACACCTAATAAAATTCTAAAATAATTATAAATATACATATATAAAATGTATATTCATTATGAATTTGAAATATATTCAACTAATGACCAATTTAATCATTACTTATGTAATAAAATTTAACAAAGCTAACTAAATAAATCAAATTAACTTATGTTTATAACATACATGTTCAAATTAATTAAACTCAGAAGTGATAATACATGATATATGAATCAAAATAATAATATCTTTTCATCATCTTGGCTAATCAACTCCATCTAAGTCAATGTTATCATCATGTTTAGCATTTTGCAAAATTATTGTTTCATAGACATTTTCTTCATCATTATCAACATTTACTATTTGGTTTTTGTTTTTTTATTCTAATAATTTATTCTTTATATTTTTCTTGGCATTCTAGCTTTTTAGACTCATAATAATAATAACAAAATAAAAAATAATTATATTTTCATTTAATACATTTTAATAGCATAGAAAATAAATTTGCACATATGAAAGTGAGTGTTATGAGTATAGTCTAAATTTTATAGGAGAAAGAGAAGGGAGGGAAAAAAAAAACTCATGGACATGCTATTTTATTAGACTCAAATAAGTTTTCCAATAATTTTGTGTTAAAAAAGCCTAACAACTTATTTAAATCAAATAAAACCAAAATTTTAACCAAAAAAAAAAAAAAAAACTCATTTTAAACCCACATGTCTATGTATTGTATGATACATATGATTCATTAATACGATACGATTCATATACACACTTATGTATTAGACGATTTATGAGTACTTACGATACACCCTTACGATAAGAAACTTTTTGTACATGATACAGTACGAATCGTATGATGCGTATTGCGTATCATACGATACTGACAACTATGCATATGATACATAATATGGGATAAAAAGAAAATTAAAAAGGAATAAGTGGTGTTTAATTGTGTGTGTGTTTTAGATGCGATAGAATTTAAAATATTGAAGTACATTTTTTACCCTTAAAATTTGAGATTGTTTTTATTTTGGCTCTTACGTTTTAAATTTTTTATTTTGATACCTTTTATATTTGATTCTGTTTTCCTATTGACCCTTATGTTTCAAAATTTTATTTTTGGTTGATTTAGTTTTCTATTCGGCCATTTAAATTTTAAATGTTTTATTTTCATTAAAAATTTTGAAACATAAAGGGGCAAAATAAAAATAACCCCAAATTTTATGGGCCAAAAATGTACTTTAGTCACTTTAATTAATACCTATGAAATTTGTTGTATAATGATTGTTTTTTGCCATTAGACCAAGATACAAAGAATTTTTTTTTTTTTTTAAGATAAAATACAAACACAAATCTCTTATTTAATGACAAAAGATTTTGTCAACTAAGCTAACTACAACTCATACAATACTGAGCATTATCTAAAATGATTGCTGGGTGAATGTGAACTACGTGGGTTTTTAGAAATTTGCTTGCTCTATCAAGAAAGAAAGAGAAAAAATAAATGCATTTCAATTTTCAACCTTAATGTGGGACTCACCTTTGGCTTTTACTTGGGAGTTGGGAGTTTAAATTCTATGATATTTCTATTCTTTTTTTAAGATGAAGTTATTGAGCACAACTTATTAGATATGAGTTGTTGGATGAAGACTTGGAAAAGAAGGTGGTGTAATATTTGAACGTAGTCCTTTGGCAAAGGGCGCAGAAATGGGGATGACTTGTCTTGATAGCCTATCTTTAATTTGATTCTCATATATAAGAAATCAAAATTAATGCTCTTTAAAGATCATTTACTCAAATCTCAATCTCAAGTACGTTCCTTCTTTCTTTAGGCCAAATTTTTTTTTTTTTTTAATCCTACTAACGGGTGTTCTTAGGACAATTATTAATAAATCAATTATGAAAATTTTGATACTGTTTTTATGAGAAAGGTAAAAAGCCGTCAAAAAAATTAATTAATTTTTTTTTTACACATAAAAAATTTATGTTAAACTAATGTCCTTAGAGCATTCATTGATGTTTCCTTGCTTTATATTTAGACAATGCTTTGCCTCCACCTCCACCTTTTTTTTTTTTTTTTGTTTTGCATGACCCAACTTGTTAATCTCCTAAAATTAAGAATCTTATATTTAGACAATGCAATCCACGATTTATGACTATCTTTGCTGGTGATATATCTCCATCTTTCATTTTCAAAGGGTACAGTTATTAATAATACAGAGACTTTTATTCGAGACAGAACAACATCGATAATTAATAAGATCTCCGTTCATAAAAACTTAAAAGGATTCACACTTCTTTGGTCCTGTAGCGTCCGTTTGGGGATACTGTAATTTCTGATAGCTTTTTTTTGAGAAAGGTAATTTCTAATAACTTATTCGCTAAATATAATACAAAATTTATAATTTTTTTTATATCTATCATATTAATTGTCAAATATATAACAAAAAGTTAGAAGCTAATTTATTTTTAAAAAATATCATTTTGTTATTTTTTTTAACTTATGACAAAAAACTAAAAAAAAAAAAAAATCAACCAGACTCTTTAAAAAAGGTGCATCTTTTTGTAAGAAATTAAATTTATTTTCCCATTTTTGATATGATAATGACTTCAATTTTCATTTTTGTTTTCCAAAAAATTCTCTCAATCATAGAATTCTATATCAATAAGCCTAGAGGCACACCAAAATTGACAATAAATTTCACAGCTATATGAGGTGGCAAGTTATTAATGGTGAATAATAAAGTAGTATCAGCAATAAGCTTATATAAAAATTAATAACAACTTACCAATTAAGCAGGTATGAAATTTGTTTTGAAAATGGAATTGTGTCCGTAACATTATTCATTTCATATGTTATTTCTTGACATAAGAGAATGACCTAAGGAAAGAGGGAACACCGCAGATCATCCACTTAAGAAAAAAAAATTATACATGGATTTGTGGTCATATACAAATGGGCTAATTAACTTGAGTATTTTAGCTATATATGTAACGTTGAAATTACAATGAGTGTGCAAAACAATGCTCTGATACCTTTTTGAAAAAAGCTTTTATATGAAATATGATTTTATGGCAAGTGTATGTGAGAGGTTGTGTAAAAGTTTGGTGAAATTTTTTGTCATCGATAGATATGATAGAATTTCAATCTATAATGTTTGTTCTATGATAATTACTCTTTATCTTCAAGCTAAAACACCAATCAATTTTTGGTGTAAACAAAATTTAAATCTCAGATTTTTTATTTAACAATAAGAGACTTTATTAATTAAACTAACTAAAACCTACAATTTCAGTAAAAATTTTAGCGACTATAACATTATTGTTTCAACTATAATATAGAAAAAGAGGTATATGTGTATATATATATATATATATCATTTTTCTAATAGATTTTATAGGATTCGAAATCTTTGGATGGTATATTATGATAATTGTTTTTTACGCCATAATATCAATTGGTTTCTTTTTAGTGTTGGCAAGATTTAATCACAGTTTTTTATTCGACAAGAAAAGATTTTATCATTTAAACTAATTGACAAGGTACCACTAAACTTCTTTTTTTTCTTCTGTTTTTGTTTTTGTTTTTGGTTTTTTTTTTTTTTTTTTTTTTTTTTTTTTTGTTTTGGTTGAGAAAACATGGTACCACTAACCAAAATACCCAAATCTTGATACATAGAGCACTCATATAAGTTCTTTACAATTTTACTTCTTACTCTTTTCTTTATTTCATTTCTTTCTAAGTCCTTTTCTTCTCATAAGCACTTACAAATTCTTTATTCACAAGGCCAAGACTTGAAGGCTTCCATTTATTGAACATTGAACAATGTAAACTTAATAATTAATGTGTTATTTAACATTTATTTTTGAGTTTTTTGTTCACTTATTTGTATAGAAAAAATATATATATATATATATATGATAAAAAAAAAAAAAATATGAGTCATACCAAGTTGACCCAACCCTTAAAAAACCAAGTAAGGGTCATAAGTTTTGCAATTTATTTAGGACGATTCGTTTTAATCCCAACCTGATCTAACTTGAACCCCACTGTGTCACACCTGCATCTAAAACTTGTTTAATAGGTCCAACTATTAGAAGTCTTGCACTTACCAGTCCACCTATAGGCTATAGATACTCAATCTACACTCATTTTCATAATATGCTTAAGTGTCAACTTATAATTAGATTATAACACTTATACAATTACACATGAGACCACCATGAGATATAGAGAAAAAGTAGATTCAAATGCACCAATCACAAGTGAATACTGTAAAATTATCTCCAATAGGAGACTTATAATGTGGCCCATATACATTTTATTTTTAGTAT
Source organism: Quercus lobata (assembly GCF_001633185.2). NCBI lineage: Eukaryota > Viridiplantae > Streptophyta > Magnoliopsida > Fagales > Fagaceae > Quercus > Quercus lobata. The sequence continues at coordinate 47,495,183 of NC_044910.1, read as the reverse complement.
TTAATTATTATTTATCTGGATTTATTATTTATTTGATGATAAGAGTGATAGATAGAGATCCATCCTATTAGGAGTCTTTTGTGAACAAACACTTATATTTGGTGAACAGACATACTCTTTAATGGGAAGAGTATAAATAAAATACTAACGTTAAATTGAAAGAATCCCTAGTTAAAAAGCCCATGTTCTCCATCAAAAACCATTTCTAAGGAGAAGGTCATAGACTAGAAGAATCTCTTCTAATTCCTTGCTTTACATATCATTTGAATAAAAATGGCTGGAAGTATGTTTCATTTTCTTCTACCGATTTAGATTTTTTTTTACATGTGATTTTAGAGCCTCCTTCATGCTATCTTGTTTGGTGATTTTCATTTGAGAAATTATTTGACATGATTCTAGGATATTTTATTTAATTTACTGTTGTGATTAATTTTGTTCAATGATTGTTTTGCAAATCCATATGTTTTGTTCATAAATATTGTGGGTTGCTTTAATTGTGCATATTTGGGTTTTTACGGTCGTGATAGTTTTACTGGTTTTGATTTGTTTGCCCATTTGGTTATTCTTTCGGTGAATCAATATTGTAATTGAACTTGGGCTTCAGGATGTGGTTTTCGAAGGCGATTCAGAGGTTATCTTTAAACTCCTCACTGCAGAGCAGCCTTGCATGTCAGCATTTGGGCACTATCTTGAAGAATCCTGCTCCCTAGCATCAACATTCAGGTCGGCTACTTTCACTCACACCAAGCGCCAGGGTAACAACGTTGCAAACAAACTCGCTAAGCTAGCGAAGAATTTGTATGAACCACAAGTATGGTTAGAGGACATTCATCGTAATGTAACAGAGCTTGTAACTGCTGACAGAATTTTCCTGCATGTTTAATGACAAGTTCTTTCCGGTTTCTCAAAAAAAAAATATATATATATATATATATATATTGTAGTTCATGGTGTTTGTATTGAGCATACGTTGTGGGTCTGTTTACAAGTCAAGAATGCATAGGTTGTTTACAATGGTATTACTTCACTATCAATATAAAAAAATAATGAGAAATGATATGTATACAACATTTTCATAACAAATTTTAAGTAGCAGACTATTAGGAGATGTTATTGGTAGGCAAAAAAGTTATTTAGTTAGTAGTAGATTTAAATTTGAACTAATAACAACTTAGCATCTTAAGACATAATGATAAATTGATAATTACATAAAGTTAGTTTTTTTTTTTTTTTTTTAATGATACTTCATTAGGAATCTCTTCTCAAAAAATAAAAAATTTCATTAGGAATAAAGGCATCTAAGAATAAATGCATCTAAGTGGCAATTAATTCTTGAAGGTAATGACTTGGTTCCATAGGGAAATTTTTTGGAAATTTTTGGAAATTTTGGAAATTTTTGGAAATTTTGGAAATTTCCTTTCTTCCACTGCTTTAGAAATTTTTGGAAATTTCTAAGTTTTTTGGAAATTTTTGTGATTTATTTTCTTCCACTGCTTTAGAATTTTTTTTTTTTTACAAATACTTAAACATGCTGTGAATTTGGATGTACCTAGAGTTTTCCTCCACTTTTACTGCTAGGTTGTTATAGTGTAATTCTGGACTATACTCTCAGAGGGATGGGTCCCACGCCTCTATAAGAGAGGGAGCATTGGTTGCTCTACTTGTATATGAGGGTGGTCCTAGGAACACCTTTACTTGTCCAAAAAAAAAAAAAAAATTGTACATGCAAAAAAAATTTATATAAAAAATTATTTTAAATTAATATTTTCTATGACCACCCTGACTTGAAAAAATGTATATATATTCTATACTAAATTAACCTATTTTGATCACCCTAATAAAAATGTTGAACACTTTTACTCGAGAATCATAAAAATTTGAGTTCAATAAATATAAGAGTAATGCTACATCCACAACATTTTTACAATAATTTCACAATAAATCTTATGTGGTAAGCTGTTACTAATTCTAATTCAGGTTCAATATTAACATGTTTTACCCACCAATAACAGACTAACAACTTGTTACATAAGATTTGTTATGAAATTGTTGTGGTCACTTTATTATCTCATATCAACAATTTCAATTTGCATTTTATCTTTTATTAGTCTAATTTTTTTTTTTTTCTTATTCTCTTTGCTAGTACAAAAAAAATTGTAATATTTCATGTATTTGTGTATTTTTTTTTTTTTTTGGTGACGTTGATATATTCAAATTGGCTCTTTTTTAAATTTTGTATAATTTAAGTTTCTTAGTTACCATCCTAAAAACAATTCTTAGAGCTGCAATCGGAGGGGAGTATAGCCTGGGATTATACAATAATTTTCCTTCACTGCCTTGTTAAACAATTCTATCCAGGTAGAGCTTAGCTCACCAGCTTCACCAGCTCTCCCCAAGAAAAAGGAAAAAAATAGAAATAAAAAGAAAGATGAGGAATAGTTGAATAGGACGTTGAGGTTACTAACAGCCCTTCAACAGCGAGCATTTATTAGTTATTACAGCCCACACCTTAAGTCTGAAATGAATTAAATCACTGACTCTACCTACAACCCGCTAAAATTGCTTATTTATTCTCATGCATTTGCTTCCCCTTTCTCTGCCCATACTTGGCTTTGTCTTTAATTTCCCAACCGTCTGAAAAACTTTATATAAAGATCTCTCTCTCTCTCTCTCTCTCTCTCTCTCATATATAAGCATATATTGTTTAGAGGCCCTTGTTTGTGAGCTTCTTTGCGTTATTCAAGGAAATGAGCATCTTCTCATTGATTACAGGGAGGCCAGGCCTAAGTGGGTTTGGCTCAGCTTCGACTGCTGAACAAGTTACTGAAGGGATTGATGCCAGTAATCTCACTGCTATTGTTACTGGTCAGCTTTGAATTCCCCTTTCATTTAGTCAATTATTGTTTCGTTTTACTTGTTTTTGATTGATAGTCTGTCGTGGTGTTCATGCTTTTGTTTAATATCTATGAAATATGGGGATAAAGAAAAGGTGAGAGAGATCATGAGAAAAAGAAAGTGAAATCAATATATGATTGCAGGATTCTTATTTTGATAATTTCATAATTGGGTCTGGGAAGAAAGGATTTAAATCCTAGAAATTTCCGATGAAAGTTTCATAAATTACCGGTGAACTTAGTTGTTTTGCTTCCATTTCATCTGGATCTATTTTTGCCTTTTACTTTTTGTAATTATCAGTTTTATTTTTATAATTGTGAGACAAAATTTAGCATACGTTTGGGAGGAGGGAAATAAACAAAATGAAATGAATTATTTTAAAATATTTTTATATCAAAACAAATGGCACTTAAATGTTAAATTTTATTCAAAATATCTCAATCCAAATAATAATAATAATAATAATAAATCCTTGTCCAAATCTGACCTTTTCCTAAATTATTATCTTGTTCGAATTTTCTTTCATCATTATTGGCCGCTACATACCCGGCCACCATATGTCTTTGAAAATTATTATGGATCATGCTAACAAGTGCCCTTAAGATACTGGTTAAGAATCCAATTAAAGAAAATTTTGACATCACTTTTATGGGAAATGAAAAAAACTATCAAAACATTAATTGCTTTTTTTTTTTCTTTTTCCATGAAAACTTTCTTTAATTAGATTCTTAACATTTTCGTTAGCATTTCCCAATTATTAAATACTCCAGGAGTACAATAAATGCGTACTCTCCTCTCTCACATGAATTGTGAGTCACATCATAAATTTAATTAGTAAGACTCACGATTATATGAGAGGGATCACTTTTATGGGAAATAAAAAAAAGCTATCAAAACATTAATTGCCTTTTTTTTTTCTTTTTCCATAAAAATTTTCTTTAATTAGATTCTTAACGAATTCCCAATTATTAAATACTCCAGGAGTATAATAAATTCGTACTCTCATCTCTCACATGAATTGTGGGTCCCATCATAAATTTAATTAGTAAGACTCACGATTATATGAGATGAAGAAATATGCATTTATGGTATTTCGGAAATATTCAATAATTATCCATATATCTTCACGAAGACTGACTGTGACATAGTATGATAGTATGTAACAATTCTTTTTCTTTTAATATTTCGGTTTTCACTTCTTTTATATTTGTGAAGCCACAATAAAATTTATCAATAAATAAAGAAAAAGGTGAAACCACAATAGAAAATAATTTAGAATATGGTCAGGATTTTTGTCTTCTTTTGAATATGGTTTTAAATTAAACCCCAACCTTAAAATCGTTTGTCTGAACTTTTTAAATCATTCTAAGTTCCCTTCCAATGAATTATTATTAACCTAAATTCATTTAAAAAAATTATACTGAGAACTTATTTGGACACAAGAAATTAACCTCCCTTTATGAATCGCATATAATATGCAGATAACAAAACGGTTTTTAAATCCAAGAACACATAAACAAAAAAGAAGAACATGTTATCGTTCTCTAAGCTAAATTGGGTTCGTATAAAGAGTAATTTAGTTCATATTAAGAGTCTTTTAATATCTAGATACATTGCAAATGCAGTTTAGTTGAGTTTATGTTATTTTAGTTAGAAATGACTCTTTAAATGGATGTCTTGAAATAATTTTTAATAATTTAAAAATGTAAAGTTTATTTCCTCTACACGAGCTTTCACTTTCAGTACATTCCATTTGCAGTTTGTACCCAAAAAAAAAAAAAAAAACCCATTTATTATTGTTAGGCATGCTTTGTCCAGGTGGGCCTTTTTCTTCAAGATCACTCAACTCATGTCAGTAATGCTCCACCTGCGATGACCACCAATTGGGCAACTATATCTAAAAGTTGGTGAACTTCTTCAATAGAACGATAAATTCAGAAAATAATATTCCTCTTTGGGATTAAGATCTACAATTCCTAATTAAGAATGATTGAGATTGATAGTCGCACAAAGCAACCTTCAATCTCAATTATTGATTAAAAAAGTTTTATAAAAATAGTGAAAAATGAAAGTTAAAAAAGTGAAAAATGAAAAAATAATTGTGAGCGTAAATAAGGTGAATTGCACCCAATGCAATACCTTACGTACTGAATCCTAATCCTACTTATTGAGGGGGTGATTTATGGCTGATTGAGCCCTCACTACAATTTCCATAGTGATAGAGAAATAAATCAACCATATTGGCCCCAATGGAGCCCTCTGTTTGTGATAATGCATGCAGCTACTCCCTCGCAACATGAGCTTGAATACTTGAGAAATAATGTGCCCAACTGAGTTCAAACTTCAATGGCAGCACTTTAGTTGCAATAATTATCTTGTAGATTAGCTGTATATAGCGGCTACCTCGTACTATGTGGTCCTCATTCGTTTAAAAAAAAAAAAAAAAAAACGTGGACCTCAAAGAATGTGTCTGTGTATGTGTAGGGGCGGTGATTTATAATGGTTATCCAAAGTTTGTTCAAATGTCACTTGATTTAACTTAAGATCAAAACTAATAACAACTTATCATCAGTGGAAATATTGTGGATGTGTAGTATTACTTAGTAATGTTTCATATGTTCCGATTAACTCAATTGTTAAAATCTCTTGATATGTAGGAGGAGCGAGTGGAATTGGCTTGGAGACCGTGAGAGTGTTGGCTCTCCGGAAAGCTCATGTCATCATTGCTGCAAGGAACATGGAAGCTGCAAATGCAGCAAAACAGCTTATTCTTAAAGACAACGAAACTGCGCGTGTGGATGTCCTAAAGCTCGACCTGAGCTCCATGAAGTCTGTTAGAGCATTTGTTGACGACTTCAATGCTCTTGACGTTCCCCTTAACATCTTGATGTGATCTCTCTCTCTCTCTCTCTCTCTCTCTTTGTCTCTCTAGTCCAGGGACGGAGCTAAGTAATACATTGGGGGGGGGGGGGGGCGCATGGCCCCTCCAAAATTTTTAAATCCTCTCTAATTGTAGGGAAAACTATTCTCAGTCCCTTTGATTTAAGAGCCGGCACCCCCCCCCCCCCCCCCCCCAAAAGGATAAAAAACTTGGCCCCCCACTCCTACACCTCAGCCATAAGTACTCCCTTCCCTCACCTCAAATCCCCACTTTTCAACCATAAAGATTCATTCATTTTGTTTTTTACATTTTCCATTAAAAGTACAGCCAATGTCCATGTCCTGATGTATATGTCCAAGTCCTTTACTACAGTTTTACCCCTCACTTTTACCACTTTTTAGTCATTCAATTTTCCTAATAGGATAAAGTCATAAAACTGAGGTGTAGTACATTATATTTTCCAATCAAGCTCTGTATTGAATTTAATCTTCTTTAAAAATGATAATATTGTTTGTATTTTATTTGTCATGGTAAACATGTGTTTGAATTCAATTGAGAAACCTAATGTATTACACTTTAGATACTATACTTAAATTTTGCAATTTCCCAAAACTATTACAATATCCCCTTGCACTTTATAGCCACCCAAAAGACTCTACTCATTGCTATTACCGAGTGCTCTCTCTTCAATTTCTCTTCATTAATTCTTCCTTACAATGCTCAATTGGTCGATTAGCTTGTTAGTATTTTGAGTGCTAATATGAATTACACTAATAAAAAAAATTCTAGCAGTAATCTTATGATATACATACATACATATATAGATACACACATCCACACACACACACACACATATATGATACATGATACATATATAGTTAAGACTTACTTTGGATTTAATGTTTGTTTTTTTCTAAACTAGTGCGCCAAGACATGTATGTATGTATGAATGTCATATTTTGAATTTTTTTTTGAATTGCAAATCAATATAATTGTTTTATTTTGGCCTCTCCAAGCAAAAATTTCTGACTACGCCCTTGCTCTAGTCTGTATAGTTTTACCAAACTAATACAGTTTTTCTATGAACACACGCTCTTGCATACAAATAATATTTGAATATGCCCAATATTTCAGAAACAATGCCGGTGTCATGTTCTGCCCCTTCCAGCTTTCAAAAGATGGAATAGAGATGCAATTTGCTACAAATCATATAGGTTGGTAGTAAAATAATTGATGTCTCACTATGTGTATATATATAATTTGGTTTGTAATTTCAACTCTGCCAGTAATAGGTTATATCTCACTTCACTTCTCAGGTCATTTCCTCTTAACGAATCTTCTTCTTGAGAAAATGAAGAACACAGCAAGATCAACCGGCATCGAGGGCAGGATTGTGAACTTGTCATCAATAGCCCACAACTACACTTACGAACATGGGATCCGATTTGATCAGATCAGTGATGAAAGTGGGTACGTCAAAATTTTCTTTTATTTTATTAGGCGCAAATTCGTAATGATGTAAATTAACCAATATGATTTCATTGCTAATGACTCTAGTCAGGACCCAAAAGCTAAGAATGTTACCTCTGCTAGTGCTCTGGCTTTTTCATGATGATAATGCATTACATAAAAATTTTACTTGCTTATGAGCGGCTTCATGATTTTGCTGTTTGTGAAAGTTGTTGTGTGATTGTGTGTGATGATTGAATGATAAGTGGAAGCATGAAAGAGAGAGAGCAATCTTTTCCCTTGATGGCTACATATTATAGTAAGCGCTTATGTTACAATGAACCCAATGTAGGGTTTATATGCTAGAGAATATATAATTAATAATCTTAGGCTAACCATAGACTAACCTAAAATTAATATATTTGTTCTACAAGTACATGAGCTTACAATTGGTTTGGGCCGCTTGGGCCATAATATGTCTAACACTCTTCAATATCTTTGTATCAGTTATTCTGACAAAAGGGCGTATGGACAATCCAAATTAGCAAACATATTACATGCAAATGAACTCTCTCGTCGTTTCCAGGTAATTTTAATGTGTTTGTTTGAAAACTACTTATTTAGCTGAAACTAAAAACTTTTTGTTGAAAGTACTATAGATAAAACTAAAAGGTAGTTGAAATAATACTGTAAGACCCATGAATAGTATCAAAAAGTACAATAAGACTTATGAATAGTAGCAAAAATAAGCTGAATAATAAGAAAAGTTGGTTTTGAAGCCAATGCCAAACACAACTGTAATTTTTAAAACAAGGATGTAAGGTAATCTTTATTATTATTTTTTTGAAGATTTTACACAGGTCACTACTTCATCTAAAGTGTCAATTTGATCCTGGATTTTCGATTTGAGTAATTAATCCTATACATTATCGTGTATTTTACTAATTCATTAATCCTACCTCTCTAATGAGATGCAGGAAGAAGGTATAAACATTACTGTCAATTCAGTCCATCCGGGATTGATAATGACTCCTCTCATGAGATATTCTGAACTTCTGATGAGTATGCTCTTGCTCTATGTTTCAAAATATAGACAAAATATGCAAAGAAAAGGATAGTATTTTTCATAATTTGATCATCTTTATATGCAGGAGTTCTACGGGTGTTCACCTTTTATCTATGGAAGAACGTACCTCAGGTAGATTAATACAATTTTTTTAGCAAAGATTAATACAACTTTTAAGTATCAAGGCGCTGTTTATATTTTGAGTTATTTAAAGTTTTTGGAATGGATGGATAAATATCTATGCTTTAAGCTAGCACGCACAAACACACACATACAAATAAACTCATAAGGATCTTCTCAATTTTTATAAATCTCAAGGTGTGTACAGTTTTATTTTAATTGAGAATAATGTTAAGGATTCTACAAAATTTATAGCCCGATTTGTCACTAATCAAAAAAAGTAATTTAAACATTCACTTACTAAGTTGTTAAAGTCCACCAATTACATTCACTTTTTAAAGTAAAATTTATAATAACTTCAACAATTTTCTTCATTTAAATTAGTTACCATTGATTATCAATTTTTAATGAGATTTTAAATAAAGCAACACTTTATAAAGTTATATAAAACCTTGACATTTGTGGAAACTAAAATGTTTGTCAATCATCATAAAATAACCTATATCCATTTGTAGGAGAATTCTACCATAATCTTTTTTTTTTTTTTTTTACTTACATAAATCTGAACTGTGAATATAAGATATTCACTTATTTAACAATATCCATTTTTAATAAAAGGGAAATAATTAGCATATACCGTATACACACGCTTGTTTTTAATTAAAATTGTGAATCATTGCTCCAAAAAAAAAATATGTTTAAAGTAGAATTGCCTCATGTTTAATAAATGAACGATTAAGATTAGGTAGTTCACACGATCTATAGTATTTATAATACTTGTCTCTCTCAACTCATTCAAACTAAATATATACTAAATAGGAGATATCTTATGTATTTGATATATACATCCTCATAATTTGTGCAACTTACAATCATGTAAAATCTAAGTAGTGCGAGGAGGAAAAAACATATATTTGAGATAATTATTGGCCAAATAGCATAAGCACTCCAAGAAAAGGGTTAAAAAGGTATAAAACGGATTTTTTTTTTTATTTATTTATTTATTTTTTTTTTTTATTGCAGGGAGCATCCACGACTTGCTACGTCGCACTCCACCCAAATCTGAAAGGTGTTACTGGAAAGTACCATCTGGACTGCAATGAGTTGGAACCAAGTGCGTTTGCAAGAGATACAGTGTTGGCTAAAAAGCTCTGGGACTTCAGCAACAAGTTGGTTTCTTCAGCTGCAAAACCTTGAAAATATATAGCTGCTCTGCTTGTTTGGTAATATATTAATATATCTCTCTTGTCAACAAGTATATGACAAGGCAGTCCCAGTTTTTGTTTTTTGTTTTTTTTTTTTTAATATATATTGTTATTTTGGTATGGGTGAAAGATATACCCAAATATTTGTACTTCGTTCTTAAGAATTTCATGCCACTGGCTAAATTGTTATACTTATCTAAATCTCTTATTTAAGAATTTTCAGTTCCTCGTTACCAAGTTCATTTTTAATGCAAGTTCTGATGCATCAATATTCACTTATTATGAGTGCATTTGCCTTTAAATTAATAAGCCAGTTTATTTTACTATTCAGTTTATTTTTGTTATTATTTATGAGTTTCATTGCACTTTTTAGTACTATTTATGAGTCTCATTATATTATTTCAACTAATTTTTACCTTTATTTACAGTACTTTTAGTAAAAAAAATTCAATTTCAGCAAAATAAGCGAATTCTAATAGACCCATCATTGTATTGTGCAACTTTTCTATATAGATTGTATAATATTTTTTGGCAAACGACTCCATCCACCAGAACCACAATTGTTGGATAATTCAATAGTATTCATATTCACCTTGACAAGCTAAAGAGATAGACAGTATAAGCTATACTCTCAAATAATCTTATTTCCGTTTGCAAATTATTTATTTTCGATAGCTTAGTTACATAATGGAGCAAAAAAATTAAAAATTAAATTATATAAAATAAATTTGAGATAAAAAGTAGTTTGCGGCTTGCAAACAGTAAATAAAACAACCGGCTTTTTCCAATATTTCATTGGAAATTAACGGGATAGATTATAGTTGCTTACATCAAGGCCCCAAATATATAAAGTTTGGGAGCTACCAAAATTTCATAAAAATTTGGCAAAATCCCAAAGCTATGCTCATGACAACGAGAGTGCTTCAAATTTTCAATCACCAAAATTTAAATAATAATAAAAAATTTAAAAAAAAATTATATAGTTGAAACTAAAATAGAGTACCATGGCGGCTGCAAGTGAGATCTTACCAAAAAAAACTCGAAAATCTCCAAACGAGACTCACATCACCACCGTCTATCACAAACTGATCAATCAATCAAACGGTGTGAATTTCTTTTTCTCTTTAATCGGGTCTACAAGATTAATGGGCCTGATCTTGCTCCCAAAGGCCCACGGCCCGGACCAAAAAAGCAGAGCAAGCAACCACAACAGCCGCAAAGACCGGAGGGACAATCAAATCAACCTTCGACTTAACGAACAGGTGAGCTGGCAAGCACAGGATCTCTCCCGCCACATCTAACGGCAACCTAACGGACCCTTCCGTCTCGCACAGTTTTGAGAACCGAGACGTCGAAGATATCGCCGACACGAAGGCCACTTCTGGCGCGAACGAAGCCACCGCTACCGTTAACGTTAGGATGGTTGTCCACGTGGCCGCATATATAAGCAGTGGCCTCCGGGAGCTGAGGTTCGAGAGTATTGAGGTGAGCAGTGGAAGAAACATGGTTTTTGTTATTGTTTTTGTATGTTAACGTTGGAATTGTGAAGGAAAGAGTAGTGGGGTTTGGGACTTCGAGTTTTACATAGTTATATCGATGTTATTATATGAATTTGGAGGTGAGGAAGTGAACCTAATCACAACTGCTTTTTTTTTGTGATATTGGTAGTTTAGGTAGAAAAGAGAGAGAGAGAGAGAGAGAGAGAGAGAGATCATATCTGTGTTGACTAAGAAGGAGTGCGTGGGGTTGGGTTTGGTTAAATAGGAGAGCGACTCCATTGACGAGAAAATTTGTGTACATCCTATCAAAAAAAGAAAAAGAAAATTTGTGTACATTGGAATATACTATATATATATATATATATACACGTGTCAATATGGTATGGGAGTGGAAGTTTCACCTTGCTAGTGATTGAGAATGTCGATTGACAAGTCAAGCACGGTCTCTTCCAATATAAGGATGTTTTGGGGTTCAATTTACCTATGCAATTTTTGTTTGTTTCTCAAGATTTTCTTGAGTTACATTCATTACATACAATGTCAACATTTTCATACTAGGTATTTATATTTAACAAAAGAGCAGGTTTCGCTGCATTGAAAAGTAGCAAAAACTAATAACCAAATACTCTTTTAATTGAAAATTGCTCATAATATGTGAGACATGTTAGCGATTTTTCAGTGTAAATGGAGGGTATTTCTCAACAACTCAATCACGTTTTGTTAGCCAATTAAATAAATACTCTTTTAATTGAAAGCTGCTCATAACATGCGAGACATGTTAGCGGTTTATCAATGTGGATGGGGGATATTTCTTAACAACTCAATCATGTTTTGTTAGTTGATTATGGCTGATTATTTTTTTAATTAAAGTTAAAGTTTTCTTCTTTAAAAAAATAAAAAAATAAAATAAAATAAACCTACACTGAGAACTACTCAAAAAAAAATTCTAATACAAGAAAATTTTGAAAATGACATTACTAAAAAAAATTCAACGTGAAATAGGAATATCAAATTTGTATGCCAACAAATTAAGATCCGTAACAGGAGGAGATGATTAAAACCTATTCTCCCACCTTGGGTGGGCCAACAACTTTAACCATTGATAACTACTTCATCATCTCTCCCAGAAATTGTTACAAGGAGTTGGTATACAGCCATCCTAAAGGCTAAAACGGCACAAGGCATTTGTGCACATTCTTTCAAATTTTACATTTCACAACAACAAATTGTGAAAGAATAGGTATTGCACACATTAATGGAGCATATTAAAATGCATATGACATGAACAACTATGATTTTATGAGCAACACCGACTTCACGAACTAGAGGAGGAAAATGCTTTCTCCACCTTGAGAGTCAAAAACAGGAATCCAGCATACGAGATGCAGAGGGCAGCAAGCATAATCACCAGCATTGCCTTCAATGAGATGTATGAACTCAGGAAGAATACAACTGCAATGGAAGCACTCTGCCAGACCTTGAGCTGTGCAAATGCCCCTTCCTGTACAGAAATTGTGATCATAAATCCAGATCATAACACCTTGCTAGAACTTCAGGTGCAATAATAAGAAATCAAATGAAGTGATAAATGCCAGCGGTCTCATAGAAAAACAAGACCGAGCAAAAAATGTGTCTCATGTGTAAGTTGTGGAACAAATTTAGAAGTGCAAGCAAATATAGTATTGGTATGTGAAAATAGATACAGAAGAATTAGTAAAGAGAAATTTTGCATAAATGTTATGAAATATGGAAATATTTACCAACATAAAAAAAAAAGTGCACTCTTTTGAGCATTAAATGATAATATAATGTAGATGAAACCTAGAAGACCTAAATAATATAACAAAGTTACATGAGATACATGCAGTCAAGACGTGAGTTCAGCATTAACACCTTACCCTTGGCTATGTATGGTGAGAATACCAGGATAAAAGTTAACCCAGAGGAGTAAAACATCAAAGGTGCACCCATGCATTTATACACACGCACACACACAAAGGCTTATCAGTTATCACATATAATTATGTACCATATCATGCTTGAAGAGTATCCCAAGCAAAGCACTAAGCTGTGTATTAAATACTCCATCACCAATGCCCAAAATGGCAGCCATGAGAAGTGGGTACATAATGCCAAGTACTCCGCTAGTTAACCTGAACCATGACATGGAAAAATAAGGTGTATGCAACATAAGTATGGCTTCAAAATACTCATTACAACAAAAAGCTTGAGTTTGAAGAAATCTTAGTACCCTAAAGTGCTTATTGCTTACCTGTATGCTAGTAGAAGCCAGAGGAATACGATAGCCTGAATAAAGGCTCCACCAGAAACTATCAAAGTGATAGACTTAGGACCAGAGGTAAGTCGACCAGCAGCCAATGAACACTGGCACAAGTTCCAACAACAAATTTGACTATAAATACCAATGATTTAACTAAACTATCTATATAACAAGTTTGTCTACACAACAATTCTGCACTTCCAACATGGCATGTGATGTGAGAACTTGCCACTTAACACCAACATTGAGCTTTTAAATTCAATACAAAGAAAAATTGAATTTTGCTTTTGAAAATATTTCTTTGAGATTGCAACATATATTGCAAGTAAAAATTATTATAACAACTGAGTTCCACATCATGTTAGATATCAGATCACAGGAAAAGTCACAGCTGCTACCCCGTGCATTAAAAAAGAATTATATTACTATAAAGGTGGTAACTGTATTGCAACAACGTCATAATTGCTAACAGAGATAGAAAACTCAGACCAATTTGCTCTCTCTTACTTCTGAGGACAAAAGTTGTTTCTTTCACCTCATAATAATAAGGAAAGCTGTGCTAAATATGAGAAATACGAAACAACCAATTTACCAATTGGCATGCTACTTCAGTTGAACTGGAATGAAAGGTAAAGAACCACTTGTTTCTGCATTCTTGTACTTACTATTGCATCAAAAGCTCCATATACCGCCATTGCACCACCCACACCAGACTCACCAAGTGCTGGGGTTACAATATCCTTGGTGAATTCAGCCCTAAGATATAACAATCCATCTTAATAAGAGAAATTGGAAGGGAACATATAAATTGACACTAGAATGGCAATGAGAAAGTATATCATAAGTTAACCTAGTAATTACCATACAAACGCTTGTTGTAATCCTGAATATGCAATAAGGGGAATGACCAGTAGCATCCGTACATCAAACAAAGGATTAATTACTGACTTTGACAAAGATACCACATTAGAGTAAAAGCTGACAGATGAATTTGGTTGCCGACTCTCTCCTTCATCAGTCTTTTTTGTTAAGAAGCACATAAGTATGGTACCTAAGGTCATACTGCAAAGAAACACAACATACAATAAAGTTGTGCTACTGGTACTTCCCTCCTGCAGTGATGTGAAAGAAAATAAAACCATGAGATTGAATGGAAAGAAATAATAAATTGTAAACCCAAAAATGCACAGGCTATGCATATGCTATAAGAATTCCATATTGAAGTGAATATATGTGCATGATTGTGCCTGTATAATTAAGGTTTTATTAAATTGAATCCATTGTAGTAATCCAGAGATGGGTATGAAAGCTCGGGCCATGTTTGTTAGTGTATCTCCTTAATGATTTTTAAATTTCCATAATACACAAACTAAAATCTTCCTCCCAGGAGAATTTATACATTGATAAGTAAGTTTTGGACTAAAAAGAAGGGGGAAGGAGAGATTCAAACTAGTAACCTCTGCCTGATTGTGCTATCTCTTGGGGTTCGGGAAGATATAGACGTATGATGTATATTAAGCAACAAGTGCAAGGGGCAACAAGCGCAAGGGAAAGATGTAGATGTATGATGGGTAAGCACAAATTATGATATATCTGTTTGATTCTGTATTTATTTGGACGATACTCTATTATTCACTCAATTATTCTACGAAAAATCTGTCAAAGACACCAGTTCTTCCTCATATTCAATTACTTTGAATCCTAATATTTTATATACTAAAATTATATATATATTAAACGTTTTAATGCCACCTAATATCTTATTGGAGATAAATGTGATCAATAGAGAGAGAGAGTCTGGGAGCTTCTGGATGGAAGGATAAGTCTTCTTTAATAACTAAATAAACACAGTGAGTTAAGTGTGAAACCAGAAGGATGGAGTACAACAGCCAAAGTTAACTTTGAGGTTAATGCATACCGTTCCATCACTCAACAATGCAAGTGTGATAAGATTTCCAACAAACTGCAGAAAAATGAATAAAAATTATATTACTCAATAAAACTTCACTTTGGCAAGTTAAAAATAATAATATTCTTAAAAAATAAAAATAAAAAAACACATAATGAGACTTGTCACAAAAAAGATCAAATGATTCACCTGGTGACTCGCAAACAGTCCCCAGAACTCTCCATTGAATTTACCAATTACTGTTCCTTCATGTAAGTTATAATCTCTTGCATGACTGCGGGCAGTGGAAGTGAGATATGTACCCTGATAGGTCATACGAGGAGTTAAGAAAGAATTTTTTGGCTCTACAAACTATTGCTGCAAACTACCAAGAAACTCAAAAAATCTGAAGCATGGACTTTCACCTGCCCAACCCATATAATTGAAGCAGAAAATCCAAGGTAAACAGAAGCTGGAACCATTGTATACCTAAAGAAGGAACAGGTTGATGTTAAAACATATGCAGTTAAAAAAATTCAATATTCAGGTAAAAAGTGATTCAGATTATTATGTATGTTAATCACAAAATAAGATACAATTGATAGTCAAATTTAAGAGCTGAGATAATGCAGTCATAGATGCCAGAAATTAACTGTAAAAACTAACTTAGTTTATGAATTCACAAGACAACTGATTAATACAAATCAATACCTTTGTGCAAGTCATAAAAATTTCACAAATTTTATAGGGTATGAATAAAATGATTGTAATCTGAGAGTTTTTTTTTTTTTTGATAAGTAATGCAAATCTTATCAATATCAAAAAATATAGCCACCCAAGTATACAAGAAGTATACAGCTGGGGACCATACAATCAATCACGTAACTTACAAGAATTTATCAAATCAATAACAGAACATAAAGATAAACTACGCAAAACAGACATCCAATCCAACAAAGTTCAAAAGAAAATTAATTTGAGATCAGGCATAGTTCTCTGTGTCCTCGAAACTCCAATTGTTCCTCTCCCTCCATAAACACCACATTAAGCAATGTTGGGCAGCCATCCACAACAGTCTTTGACATCACCCAACAAACTCCAAATAAACCCAACACCATAGACCACAATTCTGTAGCTATAGGACAGTGGAGTAAAAGATGGTCAACAAATTCCCCGTTGCATTTACACATATAAAACCAATCCAAAACCGAAAGTCACAAATTCTTTTCTGTAAATTCTCAATCTTCAAGATTTTCCCCAAAGCTGCAATCCAAATAAAGAAAGCAACTCTAGAAGGAAGACTTCCATATGCTCTTCCAAGGGAATGATTGATCACCATTTCCAAGGAGAACCCTGTTAGAACCACTCACTGTAAATCCCTTGCTCTTATCTGGTTTACAGCACAGTTTATCCTCCCCACTTCCTTTCACTGATGCACCATAAATCATATCCAAGAAATTCAACAAAGACTCTAATTCCCAATCCTGCACAGCTCTTATGAAATTGACATCCCAATGCAGTACCCCATGTGTGTACAATATTTCATAATTATATACACATAAGTTCAGCCCAGCAAGTAGATAGTATCATAATAATTCTATCTTATCTTCTATCTGATGGTAAATTTGAAATCATTGATAAGTCTCGTTGCATAATTTGTTTACCTTTTCAATGAGCATAGAATATGAACTAAAACTGTTGTTCTTAAAATCTTTGTTTGATCTGATTTCAGTGATAGGATCATTTTCCTTTTCCCCCTATTACATTTGATTGATCGTTGAACTTTTAGAGTTTGATTTTGATGTACCCATAGTATGCATCCTGTGTACTTGGGCTACATTCCTTTTTGATTAATTAATATTGTTATTTGTCCAAAAATAAGACATAAACTAGTTCATTGACTTCCATCAAGCACCCTACAAAAGTTGAATATGGCTTTAGATAAATGCAAAGTCACGACTCTTGAAACAAATGAAGATAAAACATTAATCCAATATAGTATATGGCATCCACAACTCATTTTTCTCCATAGGGCCTATCTGGTTTTGCTTTTGGAGGGGACGAAAAGTGCTTTAAGTGGGTTAAAGCTCTTTTAGCTGAAATTGCCAAACATTTAGCAATTTCGCTAAAGAGTTCCCTGTCCTCCTAATCAATAAAATGATGTCATTCATGCAAATATGACATCACCTGTTGATTTTTTTTTATTTTTCTTATGTTGATTAGGAAGCTAACTCACATGTTTGCATAAGTAGCATTATTTTATTGGTTGGGAGGACCTTTAAGGGGGGTCCTTAAAGCTGGCTAAAGCTAAAATTTGGAGCTTCTTGGGAAAAAAACTCTACAATTCACTAATCATGCTCTATAGATCTACCACTTCAAAGCATTGTTTAATGCAATTTGTCAAACTCAAAAGCCATAAATGCTAAAGAGTTTCTCAGTTAAAACTCTATATTACAAAAGCTCTACTACTAAACTCTATAATTAAAACTCTCTTCCTAAAGCAATGCCAAACATGCATATAATTTTATCGATTTCATTTGATTGTCAAAACTGTTGGTAATTTCTCAGTGGAATAGCAAGTTAAAAGTTCAACATTGCAGACAGATCATATAAAAAGAGGTTAACTTTTTAGAAAAACATTCCAAAAAAATCAGTGTATAGATCCAAAAAAATAAAACCACTGTGAATGATCCAAATGCACTATACCAATAGCAGGAATTAGTTACCATGATGGCTTCAAATTTGCAGCTAAGAACAACCAATAACCAGTAGTCCCAAGAACCAAAGCATTCTTTGACCCAAGTCCCCGAACCACCATTGAAGCCACTAAGGAGAAAAATGTGAAAGATACATACAATATCCCAAGCGAAGTCGTACCCAAATCCTCTTCCTGATTTGAAAATTGAAATTCATACCCAAACCATCAAACCCAGCTAAAATATAAAACATTCCAAAAAGAAACAAGTTTTCTATGTTCAAAACTTTCAGTTCCCTCAGCAAATGAAACAATTCTCAGCAACCAAGCATAGGAAAACAAAAAAATGCAAAAGCGAAGAACAGAGACAAGAGACTCACGGTGTTGAGGGTACTCTCAAGATTCTGAACAGCACCATAGGCAAGAAAGACCAAGAGGAAGGCAGAGCTGAGAATATGAACATCTCTGGCATGGTTTTTCTTTGGAATTTCAACTAGTTTATCACCAACCAATGGCGCCTCTTCATCCATGGCTTCAACTCGAGTGCTCGACCCAATTGATCACAGAGTCACTATAAAACCTCAGAAATGAGAGAGAGTCCAAGAGAGTGAAGGCAAAAGCGAAGGAGTGCCGGCAATAATGAAAGCAAGCATTAGAAGACGAATGAAAAGAGTTGGGGTTTCGATTATTTTATTGTTGGTGGAATCGAATCCCAATAATTTCGGTTCGTTGCTGACTTTTGGGAGATATTCAAGACAAAGACAAAAATGGTTACTGAGTCAGCTCTCACAACTCAGAAATCAAAACTCGGAAGGTAATTTGTAACCGTTAGTTTGTGTTTGATCTGAATGTTAGGTGTGGTAATAAAATCCTCTTTGTTACGTGGTTTTAAGTTAAAACTTAAAACTCCATTTCTTCTCTCCCACTATTTACATTTTTTTTTTAAATAAAAATTCTTTTATCTAAAATAAAAGTTTAGGGACTGTTTGGTAAAATTATTTAAATATAGTTTTTTATTTTGTAATTCATAAAGGTGGGTCTCACACTTAAATTTATTGTTTGGTTAGTATTTTTTAGGCAAAAAACACATTTTGATCCCTACATTTTCAGCCGATTTTCGTTTTAGTCCCTAAGTTTTTTTTTAACCGCTTTTAGTCCCTCTCCTGAAAAACGCTTCCATTTTAGTCCCTGCCATTACATCAGAAACGGATATTGCAGACGTGACAAACGGCAAAGTTAAATAATAATAAACTAATGTCCACGTGGCCTAAATTAATAATAAAAAATATTTTTTAATGCCACATCAGCATCTAAATTAAAAAAATTAATTTATTAATTTTAACTAAATAAAAAAAATAAAAATAGAATTAAAAACTAAAAATCTTATGAATTGAGATCTAAGTGTGCCTTGAATAAGAACAACAAGAGCACAAACCCAGATCCAAGAACACAAACCCAGAAATTATTTAAAAAAAAAAAAACTAACCAAAGCCAGAAATTCCGATCTCAAAGCCAACCCACAACCACCAAAATAAAATCCACAACAACCCAGGCCAAGAAAATCAACCCACAGCCACAAACCCACTAATCACTATTTGGCTCAACTTTCTCATTAATTCATTTGAGAGAGAGATATTTATTTTTATTTTGTTATTCGATGATGATAATTCGCCTCTTCCCTCTTTCTCAGTTTTCTCTTCCTTCCTTGACTTTTACGTATTTAAGTTTTGTTAAAAAGGTAAAAGAATAAATTACACAAATCCACAAATCGTATTCTTTTGTTGTTTTTCGAGGCTCTCTTTTTTGTTGTTGTTGTTGGTTTTGGATCCTTAGGGATTTCTAGGGTTTTGAAAAGCGATGTGGGCTAGTTGGTTGTGATCGATCTCGATTTTCTCGATCGTTGTTGTGTTCATCATCAATGGAGGCCGCTTCAAAAGAAGAGAACCAGAACCAGAACAATGAAGAAAACAACAACAACAACAACAATAACAACAACAGCAATAGTAACAGGAAAATCAACAACAACAACAATTCCAGTGAAGGATAGAGCAAGCCGAAGCGTCAGATGAAGACTCCGTTTCAGCTCGAAACTCTCGAGAAAGCTTATTCGAGTGCGTACAAATTGTGAATTCTCTTTTCTTTTTTTTCTTTTCTTTTTTTGTGGTTTTCGATTTGTGAAATTTTGATAAATTTGATGATTTTTTTTTTGGGGGGGGTTTTGTTTGATTCAGTGGAGACTTATCCATCGGAGGCGACGAGGGCCGACCTGGGTTGTGGCTGTGAGTTGATTTTCTTGGCCTGGGTTGTTGTGGGTTTTATTTTGGTGGTTGTGGGTTGGCTTTGAGATTGGAATTTCTGGCTTTGATTAGTTTTTTTTTTTTAAATAATTTCTGGGTTTGTGTTCTTAGATCTGGGTTTGTGTTTTTGTTGTTCTTGTTCAAGGCACACTTAGATCTCAATTCATAAGATTTTTAGTTTTTAATTCTGTTTTTAATTTTTTTTATTTAGTTAAAATTAATAAATTAATTTATTTAATTTAGATGCTGATGTGGCATTAAAAAATATTTTTTATTATTAATTTAGGCCACGTGGACATTAGTTTATTATTATTTAACTTTGCCGTTTGCCACGTCTGCAATATCCGTTTCTGATGTAACGGCAGGGACTAAAATGGAAGCGTTTTTCAGGAGAGGGACTAAAAGCGGTAAAAAAAAAACTTAGGGACTAAAACGGAAATCGGCTGAAAATGTAGGGACCAAAATGTGTTTTTCGCCTATTTTTTAAATACAATTTTCAAAAAACTGTATCTTATTTCTGATTTAAAACAAGATTTTGAAAATGGCATAGGAAGTGTTTTCAGGATATAGAAAAAGTTTTTAATGACATAGTTGTAAATAAATTAAAAACAATAGACCCCACATATTTGTCCAAACTCTTTTATCTCTTAAATTTAGGAGTTTATTTTTATGACAAAAAGAATTTTTATATTTCAAAATTGAAAATTATCATTAAAAATGAAATAAAAAAACATGATGAGCTCTATTATCTTATCATTATCCACAAAAAAAAAAAGTAATCTACAGATTCTACACATTACTTTTTGTAAATATATATTTTTTTTAAAATCTCAAAAATAAAAATGGTCACCCAAACAATTATTTTTGTTTTTAGTATTTTGAAAATTGTTTTTAAAAATGGGAGCCAAACATGTAAAATATAAAAATTATTATCTGAAAACTAGTTTCAAGTTCAATTTTTTGAAAATTGTTTTTATACTATTTTGAAAACAAAAACAAAAATCCTCCTATCAATCAGGCCCTTTGATTCACCGATTGAATTTAAATATTTAGTTGTTTTGAATTTAATTAGTTTTTAAAAAGATAATATTATTCTTCTTTTATTGGTTAATGAAATGAGATGTTTTTTCTTTCTAAAAAAAATAATAATAAGTTGTTTGAATTTAATTAAGAAACTTATTATACTTCAGTGAAGGTACAGTACCTAATTAAGAACAGCCCAAAGGCTAATTTTTTGGGTTACAGTTAAGCCCATTATACTATTTTTGAAAAAATAAATGCCAAAATTAGTCTATAAGGCTGGTGTTGGTAAGATATGGAAAATTATTATATATAAACACAATTTATGAATTAAAGTTAATAAAAAATTAAATGACACATCATGGTTTGATTTCAGTTAAACCTTAGTCCGATCTCAAAAACCTTAAACCTCTCCCCTTTCTGGTAATTTGAACGGTCTAGATTTCAAAACTATGTTATTTAATATCTAGACACTCTCGTATATATAATTGTCACAATACAATAATTGTGGGATTATGTTGTGACAATTAAATTGACCAAAAATTAGTTTTGGGGAAATGAGCACAAACAATAAGACTTAGGGTCCGTTTGGTTGAAGAGGTGGAAAAGTAGGAAAATAGAAAATAGAAAATAGTAGGAGGATAGAAAAGATTTAGTTTTTCCTCATGTGTGTTTGGCTGGAGAAATGAAAAACTCTTTTGTTTGATTGAGAGGAAAAATGAGAGGATGGAAATGAAGTTAGTATAAATTTACAATTATATACTCATTAAATAAAACAAAAAAAGTAACACATTTTTTTATTAAAAATATTGTGTATGTACACTTAAAAAAAAAAGAATTAAGGAGCACAATTCAAAGAAAGACGAGCACCAAAAAATAAATTAATTAATAATGAGAAGTACAAGAAAAGACAAATAAAACAAAGAAGAAGAAGAAAATAATAAAGGAAAAAAATGCTAAGCAAAAAGACAGATTTTTTTTTGTTTTTTTGATAATCCAAAAAAAAAAAAACACTGATAGTACAGCGGATGGAGAGAAAAATCAAAGGAAAAGGAACAAAAAAAATAAAATAAAAAGCCAAAACTGGCAAAGAAACGACAAACCCATGTGCACTTGTTATTGAAAAAAAAAAAAAAAGCAATGTGAAAGAGGAAGTAATAGAGAATGAATTTGTTGATGAAATTTTGAAGAAAAAAGAGAGAAAGTGAAAGTGCAATATTCAAGAAACTTGAGAGGATAAATCAATTGTCATATACTCAAAAGAAGTTGTCTCTCTAATTATTTTTGGAAACACTTTTTATTTTTACCTATACCCTTTGTTCTAAATTCCTCCTCTTTACCCTACATTACATCCCAATGAAAGTCCTATTTGATCTTAAAGAAGGTATGGTTTGGATCTTTACATGACTAATCAATGTGTGTGGTGTAATATTTTTAGCCTTTCATGAGACTATAAATGTCCCTTATTTTGCTTCACCCTTCTTCATCTTATTTATATGTGAGATATTAGTCTTTGTTCTACATTATTATGTTCACATATGTTTAAGAGTGTTACACCCTTTTCGGAGTGATTTTATTTGTTGAGTATTAACAATTGTGAGATTTGAGTTGAAGCATAACTTTGGATAAAAATTCAAGACATGTTTTATCTTAAGACTAAGGTTGTGTTTGTGTTGGGTAAACTATTCACACACTAAGTATTGGTGGCATGTGGAATATCTTTGGTGGTTGTTAGTGTTTTGACCTTTGATTAACTATTTCTACTAAAGTAATAATTTTTTTTGTTATTTTGTGTCTTTCTCTCGAGTTGCTTAAATTGCTAGGGACTAGCAATGAGCTGATTAGGGAGTGTGATAATAACTTAATTTTGCATATTTATATCATTATTATAAAGCCTTATCATACTTATTTTGAATTAATTCATGCATTTTATAGCTAGTTTTGGAATAATGCTGAATAATCAATTTTGTGCTTAATTGAATTTTAATCCATGAATTTGTCTTTTATAGGATAATAAAATTAAATAAGTGGATTTGTGCAAAGAAGAAAGTTAATGGACTTTACTTTTACAAGGGCTATGATGAAGTCAAAAAATGTCTACTCAATTAAATTCGAGTCCAATTGAAGCAAGTAATCAAAGGAAATTTACACCAAATCCAAGTCCAATTTGGATTAGGATTCCATCTTGCGCACCAGTTAGTTTTTGAAGCGTAACTTTCGGTTCAGATGTCCAATCGAGATTATTTAAGTTGGGCTGGAAAGTTAACGTAAAGGGTTACAACTTTGTAGTTTACTAAAAATCCGAATTCTGAAATTAAATGGGCCTAAAACGTCGGTTAAGTGAAGCCTAAAAGCTTGAGAGCTCTTTAGGGAAAAGTTCAGGAGAGCTGCCATAAAACATAATTTATGTTTTCTTAAAGTTTCTTTACAGTTTTTAGAGTTTTATTTGTGTTATGGCTTGCTAGAAGCTTTGCTAAGGTAAGGGGTGAAACCCTACTGTTCATTGGTATGTTCTTAACAATTATTTATTGGTTTTAATGCTTATATTTTTATATTTTTGATTGTTTTACTCATTGTAGTGGGCCTTTTTGTGGTTAAAGTGTGGGTTGCCTCCTATGGTATTGGGCCCGAATGTTCTGGGTAAGGGAGTTGAGACCAGTCCAACTGCAACTCAACTTGGTCCGGCTTGTGCACAAACTATGCCTCGTCTGCCGGGAGCACGCTTACGGCGAGCGAAACTGTTTCAAATGAATTGCGACAGGCAGACATGATAATAATAATAATAATATCAAATATTTTGAGATCTTTATTAAGGTGAATAGATAAACCTTTCTTAAAAACAAAAGATAATCACAGTCTTAGCAACAATCATTTTATAAGAAAAGTAAAGGGGATCGAGTGGGTAGTCTGTGAGTTGATTGAGAAAGTAAATAAATTAGATTAAGTCTGATCCGCAAGACCAGAACCAGAGAGGGAAGGACACCTTTTCTCAAAGTGAATAATCTCTCAGGGTGATCTTGTCGGAAAAATTAATCACTTTGAGGGAAGTGAAGCTAAATGGTTGGTACCCAAGAACACCTTTCATTTCCGGCAGAGAGCAAGATTTTAAGAGGGAGAGAGGGAATCAACCTATTGATGCATGCCTGCCATTCTAACTCTCTATCTTTTTCTTCTCCTTCTTCTCTAATATTCCTCTTTTTTCTTATCTTTCTTCTTTCTTAATCCTTGTTTCTATTTCCTGATTTTCAAGTTTTCAATACCGTGGTGCTTACTGTTGTTGTTGTGTTGTTGTTCCTAAACACGGCAAGGGCCTTTTTATAGTGTCTGTCGTGACCGGATTTTACTATTCTAGCCCTTAACCACCTTTATCTGGTCTGGGTGTACCTGCCGACCACCACTGGTCTGACTGTGTGTCACTCCTTGTCGCTAGACAAAAGAAAACTATTTTGTTTGTTTGTCTGCCGTAGCACCCTTTCCTACTACGGTGTGGGTGCCTTCTCTCTCCCTATCCCTCATAGCATGCACCTAATGGTTCCAGCTCAACTATGCCCATTTGGGTGGTATGTCATCCTAGTAGGACACTTCCCCCAAAAGAGCCCTAGCAGGAACGTCAAAAATAGGTTTTTCCCCTCTCCCCACCACCAGACCATACCTTCTTTCCTCTGACCCATGACCTCACCGTGTCCTGTATTGGCTGGGTACAGGCTGGTGAGGTCTGGGCCTTGCGCGTGCCTCTCTTCCATGTATGTCCAAAATCTGTCTGCTGCTCATGCATCTGCTGTGGTTGGTCTACACAATCTGCAGTCTGTTCTTGACCATTTTTTGGTTTCCTTTTCCTTTATGGCTTGCCCTTTTCTTGGCTGGGCCTTGCTTGATGGTGGGCTTTACTTTTTCTTCAACCTACCCTTCTTCCTGCTACTATCTCCTGCCATACTACTTTATCATTCCTATTGCGAAGTTGTTTTGTTTCAATCTGGCTAGGCCTCCTTGGGCCTACCGTTTATTCTTCCCCTAATAGCCCAACAAGACCATTGGTTCTTGTGTTACATTACTAGCGGGCTCCTATGTCCCATTTGTTTTCCCTTGGACGTCCCAAGCCCGTTTGCTTTCCTTAGGCTTCCTTGACCCTTTTTCTAACTTCGCATTACCATGGGCTTTTACTGAATTCTTTGGGCTTCCCCGGCCCAATTACGTTATTCCTCATCTTTGGGGTTCATGGACTTGCCATCAACCCTTTACTTTCTTTTTTTTTCATTACTTTGGGCCTGCCACAGCCCATTCTCACTTTTCCACATCATATACTGCCCATGGTTTGTTTTTTCTCTCTTTCCGGACTCCTTTAAGCCCATTTACTCTTCAAGACCCATTTGTTTATCTCCTAGGCCTGTGATCCATTATTCCTGCCGCTTGGGCTTAATGGGTTTTCTATCCGTTTGCCAACTCCTTTCTGTCCGTGTTGCTGGGCTTCTCCCTTCTTCTTGGGCTTCCGAAATGGCCATCAACACTCATCTAGAAAAGTATTTAGTTTTGTATAATTCTTTGATTTATCGTAGACTTCGGGCACGTTAAATGCTTAGTATTCCCTACGAACTAATCACTAGTTTTGTTTTGCCTATAATCAATCAATTTCATAAAACTACCTTAGACAATTAATTCTTGAGTTTTTATTATTAAATCATCCAACTAAGATCATCCTTTGTATGAATTTTAGTTAAGTTATAAAATAAATATTGTTAAGACTATCAATAGATGTGTTATGTGTGGATCCCTAACCTTTAGCGCCTTAATATATTGTTATTTTCTCTCAATATAAATTAACTTTACTAAACCATCAAAAATCGCTTCAATTAAACTTTATTATTTTAGTTTTATTCTCTTGTGGTTTGCTAATCAATTCCCTTTTTCCTGTGGATTCGACCTCAAACTTACCGAGTTATTACTTTGCGACAATCTTGCACTTGAGAGTGTTATTTAAGTCGCAGCAAGTTTGTGGCACCGTTGCCGGGGACTAGGCGATTAGAGAAGCGTTCCACTTCGTTTGGAGAGACTTTCAGCATTAAATTACTTCACATATTGGGTAATATCTCTCCAAATCTTTTTTTTTAAGTAGTTTAGTTTTCTTTTAGAGTTTTTCTTTTATTTTTACTTCTTTTTATTGTTAAAGGTATTTCTTTTGTTTTCTCTTTCTTTCTTGCTTTACTATTGCATGCGTGTTTGATGTCGTGATAGTGATAATCGCTTGTTTAGAATTGGGTCTACTAATTTGTTTGGCAATTTATCTGATTCTTTCACACGTTCTCACACACTTGATATCATGGTGGACTTAGAGAGTAATCATGGTGATGAGAATAATTTAAATAATGAAAACTTCCATACTCACCAACCCATTAGAACTCTCAGGGATTATTTGCAACCTACTAGGAGTAGTGCACCATCATGCATCATTTTTCCAACTAATGCAAATAATTTTAATTTTAAGCCCGTATGATTTCATTACTTCCTAAATTTTATGGCTTAGATTCTGAAAATCCTCACCTACACTTTAAGGAATTTGAGGAGGTATGTTCTACCTTCTATGACCAATCATGTAATGAAGAGACCATTAGGTTGAAGTTGTTTCCTTTTTCTCTTAAAGACAAGGGAAAAACTCTAAAAGAAAACTAAACTACTTCAACCCAATGGTCTCTTCATTACATGATTGGTCATAGAAGGTAGAACATACCTCCTCAAATTCCTTAAAGTGTAGGTAAGGATTTTCATAATCTAAGCCATGGAATTTAGGAAGTAATGAAATCATATCGGGCTTAAAATTAAAATTATTTGCATTAGTTGGAAAAATGATGCATGATGGTGCACTACTCCTAGTAGGTTGCAAATAATCCTTGAGAGTTCTAATGGGTTGGTGAGCATGGAAGTTTTCATTATTTAAATTATTCTCATCACCATGATTACTCTCTAAGTCCGCCATGATATCAAGTGTGTGAGAATATGTGCAAGAATCAAATAAATTGCCAAACAAGTTATTAGACTCAACTCTAAACAAGCGATTATCACTATCACAACACCAAACACGCATGCAATAGTAAAGCAAGAAAGAAAAAGAAAACAAAAGAAATACCTTTAACAATAAAAATAAACGAAAAACTCTAAAAGAAAACTAAACTACTTAAAAAGAAAAGATTTGGAGAGATATTACCCAATATGTGAAGTAGTTTAATGCTGAAAACCTCTCCAAAAGAAGTGGAATGCTTCTCTAATTGCCTAGTCCCCGACAACGGCACCAAAAACTTGCTGCGACTTAAGTAATGCTCCCAAGTGCAGGATTGTCATAAAGTAATAACTCGGTAAGTCCGAGGTCAAATCCACAGGGAAAAGGGAATTGATTAGCAAACCACAAGAAAATAAAACTCAAATAATAAAGTTTAAATGAAGAGATTTTTGATGGTTTAGTAAAGTTAATTTAAATTGAGAGAAAATAACAATATACTAAGGCGCTAAGGGTTAGGGATCCACACACAACACATCTATTGGTAGTCTTAACAATATTTATTTTATAACTCAACTAAAATTCATATGAAGGATGATCTTAGTCAGATGATTTAACAATAAGAACTCAAGAATTAAATGTCTAAGGTAGTTTTATGAAATTGATTTATTTTAGGCAAAACAAAACTAGTGAATTAGTTCGCAGGGAGTACTAAGAATTTAACGTGCCCGGAGTCTACGATAAAACAAAGAATTATACAAAACTAAATACTTTTCTAGATGAGTAAAACAATCAAAAACATAAAAACATAAGCATTAAAACTAATAAATAATTGTTAATTACATACCAATAAACGGTTGGGTTTCACCTCTTGCCTTAACAAGGCTTCTAACAAGCCATAACACAAATAAAACTCTAAAAACTGTAAAGAAACTTTAAGAAAAACTAAATTATGTTCTACAGATGCTCTTCTGAATTTTACCCCAAAGAGCCTTTAAATAGGTCAAGGAATTCTATTACAAGTTGAATTCTCGTTTGGAGAAAATTCCAAATTTTTAGGCTTCAATTAGCTGACTTTTTCGGCCCATTTAACTTCAGAATTCGGACTTTTGGTAAACTACAAAGTTGTAGCTCTTTAAGTTAAATTTCCAGCCTAACTTGAATCATCTTGATTGGACATCTGAGCCAAAAGTTATGCTTCAAATACTAACTGGTGTGCAAGATGGAATCATAATCCGAATTGGACTTGGATTTGGTGCAAATTTCCTTTGATTCCTTGCTCCAATTAGACTTGAATTTAATCGGGTTGGCCTTCTTTGACTTCATCATAGCCCTTGTAAAAGTAAAGTCCATTAGCTTTCTTCTTTGCACAAAACCACTTATTTAATTTCATTATCCTACAAAAGGCAAATTCACTCATTAAAATTCAATTAAGTACAAAATTGATTATTCAACATTATTCCAAAACCAGCTATAAAATGTATGAATTAACTCAAAATAAGTATGATCATGCTTTCTAATAATGATATAAATATGCAAAATTAAGCTATTATCACTTGCACTTGGGTATTTTGTCTACTCCATATTGTGTGAGTTTTCCTCTTAGTTTTCTCCCCGAGAGACAAAAATCAAAGGAAAAGGAAATTAAAATAAAAGGCCAAACTGGCAAAGAAATGACAAACCCACGTGCACTTGCAAATGTGTATTTTAATCTGCTCCATACCGTGATAGTTTTCCCCTTAATTTTTTCCCCTAAAATCTCTCCATTTTGGTGGGCCTTAAGAGAAAATACTTGGACCCTACCACTTTTTTCCTCCCTCCCAACCAAACACCTACTAAAAATACTTTCTTTCCACTTTTCTCTCCTCTATTTTTCGTCCTCCCTAAAATCCCTCCAAACAAACATACCATTAAGGCCCATAACCAAACGAGCAACCTCATTTTGATGAACCACCTTAGTCTTTCTAACTTCCAACTTGGTTACTACCACAAAGTCCTTTACCCCAAAAGCTTCAGAGGTATCAATGACAAATGACTCAATCACTAGCCTAAAGACTATCACAAAGAGAAGGATCAAGGTTGAAACTCTTAAGCATGTTGGAGACTTGGAGTTACTATAATTCTGATGAGGCCAATACATATGAAGAAGCATCGAAAACTTGAACGAAATCTAGAGACTATAGGTCTTCAATCAAACCCAATATTGAATAGTTGATACCTTTGATCATTTTAGATTTCAACAATTCCCACTACTTCTGGTGATGGTCCTTTAAATTTGAACTTTAATCTTAGCGACAAATTTTAATCATATTCATATCAATTTTATAATTTTTTATGCATATTTTGTTAGCATCCTCAAAACACTTGTTTTTCCTTTCTTTTAGCACTCTCATAATTGTATTTCCTCTTTTACACGAGTTTTTTCTGCCATCCCTGATCTGACCACATTCCATCTTGTTGCCATCCATATTTGTGTGTAACTAAAATCCTTCTAAAGATATTATATGGCTTTGGCTAAACATTTTCTCTGTGAAATATGAGTGTCCAATTCCATAATAGGCCTATTATTTGGTACTTTAGGGTACTGAGCAATAGTACTCTTTATTCTCACATAAATGGTGTATTTCACCATAAATTTAATTATAGTAGATTCAATCATAAATTGCTCATTCATTAAAACAATATGCTCACATTCTCAATTATAGTATATATAGAACCAAGGTTATAGTAGGCTAGATTTGTACAATGTTATTTATTTTTAAAAGTATTTTTAGGATAAATTCATTTACTTCCATGTAATAATTTTTTTATATAAAATGATTTTTTATGATTATTTTTCCAAAATTTATATAAATAACAATTAATTTGAAATATAACATTCTCACTCAAATTCAATCATTTTTGGCAACACTTGAAATCAAATTCAGGAAAAGGCAAAACTAAATTTAATAAGATACAATCAAGAATATAATTAATAATGTGCACTTAAGTTAGAGGAAGTAATTAAATATTTGTCAAAAAATCATTAAGTTCATATTCTTAATTATATTAATCTTAACAAATTCAATTTCTTCTTATTGGCACACTATACATCGACTAGTTGCATCTTATTCTAAGATAAGAAAAGATGGTTTTCCTTTTTTTAATTACAAACAATATGATTTCATCCACCTTGTCCACTCTTCGATGACTATGCTATACTACCATGCTAAAATATTAAGCGATGACCTCTCAAAACTAGGCACTTGAAACTTGAAACTTGAAAAAGCTCAAGCACTGCCCGATGAAGTGAACACAAATACTGAAATACATCAATGTAAATTGGGTTCATCAACATCAAGAACTATACCTACACATCAAGCCGAGGGTGGTGTTCTTGATTTGCCTACATCTTCTTTACTTTCCATTTGTTTTAGCCTATTGTCCTTCATTTTATCCCTTGCATCCTCACTAGGTCCATAAGCCCAACAACAACCAAGAAAATATACAAAATTAACTACACACATTATGGTGATGAGCCAATAGAAATAATCCAAGTGACCCTTATTCAGATTGTTAGGAATCCAACTCTCATTCCCTCCTTTCTTTGTAGCTTTATCAACAATCTTCACCAGAAAACTAGCCACCAAGCTACCCACAGCCATTCCCAGTGTGAAAAGAGCTACTGCAATACTTGACATGTTCCTTGGAAACTGAGAGAAATAGAATTCAATCTGGCCAATTGCATTGAAAGCCTCAGCCAACCCAATCAAGCAATATTGTGGAATTAGCCACATTGCAGACATGTCCATCACCGTCCCTGGCTGATCAGCAAGGCCTTGATCAATGGCAATTTTCCTCCTTATGTTCTCAACTATCGCAGACACAGCCATGGCCAAGGCAGATAGTACTAACCCAGTTCCCATGCGCATTTTTGTTCCAAGCCCGCATGGTTTTCCGGTAAGTTTTGTTAGTAATGGAACAATTGCACGATCATATATGGCAACCCAGATAGTTAATGTGATAACTATGAACACAGAGAATGATCCTGCTGGAATTTGAAACTTGGGACTAAGGTGTCGGTCCATCATGTTAGCTTGGATTGTAAATGTGTATTGATTCAAAGTAACTTGTATCACGAAACCAGTAGACCACATGGGGATGACTCTCATCAGTGCTTTGAGTGATTCTACTTGATCTATTGTGCAGAGGTTCCATGGATTAATAGATGAGCCATCTGGGTTTAAGTCTTTCTGAGGATCTCTGATAATGCAAGCTCTGTTGAGACACCTGTTCAAAGGACAAAAACATGGTAAGAGAAATTTCCCTGTTGGTGTATACCTTTTCTTTTCCCAAATTCTCATTGCATTCACAGTTTCCGTAAATGTCCTGTTAAAAACTAGGATTTCCTTGCACACAACAGAAAACAAAACCAATGACATATTGTTTTGATGTTCCTTAAAATGAGTCATTTTTAGGAAACATTTTCAAACAGGTTTTCAACAATAAGTCTCAAGATAAATTTTTTCACAACTTTTGAGGTGATATATTACCTTTGGTGCTAATAAAAATAGTGTTATGTTAACAAGTACCCTTACGGCAATTATTAATAAACTATTTTAAGAAAGTTTCGACATTATTTTTATGAGAAATATAAAAAGTAGTTAAAAAAATTATTTATTTTTTTCATTTCCTATTAAAAGTTTTTAAAAATATTTCCTAAATCAAATATCCTTAGAATATCAATTAACTTTTCCCATAAAAGTATATGTTATCAATAGTGATATTGTTCTAGTCATGACTTTTCACATCACCAGTTATGAAAAAGAAAGTAAATTTTTTGTTTCTCACATTACTATTTTCAAGAACATGTCCAAGCATGTTCCTGCACAGTTTTGTAGTGTTTGCATGTCAAAATTTAACAATGACATTGATATGGTACCTTAGTTTATCAGTTGGAACAATGATGTTTGAGTCTTTCCCATAATGGTACTCTACATTCTTGGCCGAGAGTGGAAGATTTCTTTTCCTGAAGGCAGCCACTAGTACTTGAATAAAACCAATAAACAAACTTTTTTCAGCCTTCACTTTTACATAAAGAGAAGAGCCAAACAAGAACATTAGGGCTGAAACCACCATTATAATTAAAGGAACTCCAAAACCAACTTTCCATCCCAATTGGTCTTGAATATAGACAATGATACTCAATGCAAGAACTGATGAAATCCCTACTGATGCATAGTACCAATTGAAGTAGCTCTGTAAAAGTCTCTCATATTTGGGGTTGTCTTTCTTATTGTCCAACTGGTCTGCACCAAAGGCTATGGAACATGGTCTGATGCAGCCAGCCCCAATGGACATGAGCCCGAAAGAGGATAGCAAGACAATGAGTTGGCCAGGACTGGCTGAGTCGCAATTGCTGCTAAATTGGGCGGCACAAAGAGGAGGCTTTAACTTTGGAATCATGGCTGTTAGCCATAGTAGTGTCATGCCCTATGACAACAATTTATGAAAAAAAATTATAGCATTGGATAAAATCCAATATTAAGATAGGAAAATACTAAATGGGTTATATATAATAGGATTTGAATTTATGGTGTGTATTTCAACATGATTAATTTTTGGATTATGTTAAAGAAATTGTTAATAAATCATTTTAGAAAAGTTTTTATACTATTTTTATGAGAAATCGAAAATTTTTATCAAAATATTAATTGTTTTTTTTCTTTTCTCATAAAAATAATTTTCTAAAGTAGTTCACTAATAAATGTCTTTAGGGAGTTAACTTTTCCTTAGAGGTGTCAATGTTCAACCCAACCTGCAAACACGATACAAACTCGACACCGGTTTTTTCGAGTTTGGGTTGGGCCTTAATGGGTTTGGGTCATAAACGGGTCGACTTGAAAGCGACACGATAAGAAATGTGTCATAAGCAGGTCAACTCACATAACCCGTAATAGACACGTTTGACACGTCAATTTATTTGTGTTAACCCAAATAACCCACTTAACACAACCCGTTTAACTGGTATAACAAATAAATATTTATTTTATTTTAGATTTTTCAAATACCTTTTATATCCAACATATATTTTAAATTTAAAAAAAAAAAGTGAGTAATTACAAAAACTTACAAGGGTTATAATTGGAAATTGAAACTTTACAAACCCTAGATCTCTAAACCCTACAAACCCTAAATCTCTAAACCTCTTATATATATCTTCTTCTTCGTCTTTCTTTCTTTTCTTTTTCTTTTCTTTTTTTTTAAATAATTTCAACCGTACTACTCACTCTACTATCTTATAGTTTCAAGCTTAATTCTCAAACTCAAAGTCTCAAATCAGTTATTGCTCTCTCTCTCAAATGTGTTTATTTTTTCTGCATAATGCTTTTGTTCTATAAACTTTGAACCCATGTGCCGTTATTAATATATGAGATATATTAATTGTTGATTAAGGCCTTGGTTGTTGCTTTTGTCTTGTGCCGTGTGTTTTTTTTTTTTTTTTTTTTTTTTTTTGGTGTTTGTATTAGTGTTGGACACCGTCTACATATCTTGCAAGTGGGTTTATTGAGATAGTTTATAAACTAGATCTGATGCGTAATGCTTTTAAAGATTACAACAATGTGGGTTGAAGACTTGAAGTGTATGCATTGTTTTTGGGATGTAAAAAAAAATTATTTCTAGATGAATGTTATATTTAATATTATGCAGGTTTAAATGGGTTGTGTTACATTTGTATCAACCCAACACGACTTGTTTATTAAGCGAGTCAAATGAGTTGGGTCAGGTCAACCCGCTTTATTAATAAGTTGAGTTAGGGTTGAAGGATCATGACACGATTATTAAATGAGTCAGGTTAGTGTTGAGCCATTTAGTTAAATACCCCTACCTCGACACGCTAACCCGAATTGACACCCCTACTTTTCCTTTATTTTTTATCATTAGATTAAAATAGTAATAAATTTTTTTGATGGAATTTAATATTAAATGCTTTTATTATTATTATTATACAAGATAGAAATTTTACTCTAACTTAATTTAAGTGTATACGTGTGTAAAACTCCTTTTTAGAAACTTGAATGAACTCTGTCTCTTACCAAAGGTGCGCGATGGTAAATGCTTTTATTGATGATGAGAGATTTAATCAATTGATTTAACTACTAACTTAAAAGAAGTAATAAAGGCAAGTATATTTTAATTAATCATTTATGTTTAAGTGTGAACTTAGACCTCAATTGGCTAGTCAAAATTAATGTTTTGACCAAAATATCATGGAAGTTGTTTCCATTAGAGCATCAGTCTCCTCAATTTTTTAGCTAAATTAATCCAAAAAACTCTACTTTTACTAGTTTAGCTATCTATTTTAGTATTTTATTTTATTTTTGAGTAATACTACAGCCATAAACTATTTTACAACATTTTTACAAAATGTTGATATGGCTAACTTCTTATTGGTTTTCATCTAAGTTTAATATTACTTTTTCATTTACTAATAATCATTCACCACATCAACAGTTTGTAAAAAAATTTGTAAAATAATTTGTATCTCTAGCGTTATTCTTTTTTTTCATACACATGCATTAGCCTTAATACTCCATCATTATTGCAGTTAAATATTATTTTCTCCACATTTTTAATCCCCAAATTCAACACCACCCACAACCTAGCAAATGCCAAAATTCACAGGTGATTTTCCAAAAAAAAAAAAATTTACTTGACTTCAGCTTTTTCTTTCTTCTCTTCAATCGTAAGCTTTCCAACACACAAATTGCACAATTTCACAACAGATAAATTAACTTTCACTATGAAAGGTAATGAAATTCCTAGAAAGTCAATCCTCTTCCCTTTTCAAATAAAGTTCGGCTTCAAATTTCATCATCTTATGCTCCGTGAAATCAATGTTTGCATCTCCTATTATATTTTCACATATTGCACTGAAACTACAATTTTTACGGTTCTTTGACAACTAAACGATGAGGTTCCAATCTTCCTTACAACCAAAGACAACACCACTGCCATTGCCATATATACAACCACAAGCACCAAAGACAACACCAACACCATCACCAAATCTGCTCACCAAAAAATAAAAAATCATTCATCGTGTTTTCCACCACCAAAAACCCAGCCAACAAAACACTACCACCAGAGAACCAGATCCGACAACGGAGAACCAATCAAACAAACCACGAGAGAGAGAGAGAGAGAGAGAGAGATTTGAAAGTTGAAACACCCACCTTCACTGCAAACCGAGAGAGAGAGAGAGAGAGAGAGAGAGAGAGAGAGAGAGAGAGAGAGAGAGAGAGAGAGAGAGAGAGAGAGAGAGATTTGAAAGTTGAAATGCAATGGCAACTCAAGAATTTTTTTCAAGATGGTCATTAAAAAAATTTAATAAAAATAAAATTTGAATCTATTAACATCACAAAATAAAAACATATGCAAATACATAAAGTTTTGAAATTTCATTTCACAAGTTTTTATATTTTGAAATTATTGTGTGATATGATAGTTTCACTATCAATGAAGGTTTTGAAACCCGGACCAGACCGTACGGTCTAATTGAAAAAATCTCGAACCGTTCATTTTTGCAGTTCTTTTAGCCTCAAGAACCGCTCTATGGGAAAAAAGTAGGAACCCGTACGAACTATGGTCGGACCTCACGATTCTAAGAATCGTGATCAGACCGCTCCTCACGGTTCCCTACTTTCCATTGAATCTAAACCTATTAAAAAAAAAAAAAGGATAAAAGGAAGAAGACGACAACGAAGCAGGGGTGGCGCCATGAAGCAACAGCTTCTTCTTCTTCTTCTTCTTCTTCTTCTTCTTCTTTCTTTTTTTTCTTCTTCTTCTTTGTCCATCTCCCTCTCTCCTTTTTTTTTGCTGAACTTTGTAATGTATGTGGTCTGGTTTCTCACTTTCTCTTTCTTTGTATTTGTTATGACTACATTGACACTAGCTGCCTAGCATTGGAATATTGAAAGCTTCCTAAGCTCTCCACGTATCTACAGTACACCGACACTAGCTGCCTAGCATTGGAAATATTGAAAGCTTTTAAATTTTGAATAAAAGATGAGCTCTCCACATGAAAGCTCTCCATTACTTCTTTTTAGCTTTGACCTTTGAGCCCAACGTGATGTGACATAATGTACGTGTATTGCCAGATTGCTACAGTATTGCAACAAATTTATATTTAGAATAATGCTAATATTACAATATTTTTAACAATTTTTGTCATAAGTTGTGAGTGATAAAAATATAAATTCATATACATCCATAGTTTTTTTCACTCCTCACAACTTATCATATAACGAGTTGTAGCAAAAATTGTGTGAAATATTATAATACTAGTATTGCTATAATATTTAAAGTTTTTTTTTGGAAATAGATATACTTATACTTATAATTATAAATTATTAAATAATTATTTTAATATTTAAATTATTAGATAATTTAAATATTTTGTTTTTTTTGAGGTAGGTGTCCTTCTCATTCTTATATTATAATAATTATTATATTATTGTTATTATTATCATTATTATTACTATTATGACAAGTTTTACTAATTAACATGTAAAAAATAAAGGTATAATTTATTTATATTTGCTTAGGATTTGACCTTTCTTATTTGTCTGGTAAAAGTTATGATATAAAAAATATTTGAAAGATATATCTCTATATTAAATTAGACTATTTTAGTTAATTTTTCTATTTTTATTAATTTAATGTTTTTATTTATATTTAAAATAATTATTAAATTAATTATGACGTCATCACGGTTCGACCTCGGTCCAACCTCAGTTCGACCTCAAAAACCTTGAACATCTTCCTTTTACGGTTCAATGAACGGTCTGGGTCCGAAAACCTTACTATCAATGTTATTTGCTACATCTTTTTTAATGTATACAACCAAGTAATTATTAAACTACTTATCTCTCATTCAATTACCAACGTATTGCATAAATAAGTAATAATATAAAAAAAAAATGCATTATCTTTTTGAAAAAGAAGAATCACATAAATCCAACAAATTCGGCTAAAAACTAAAGCAAACAATAACAGACTAGCTATTTGAAAAGTGCGCATTTTTTATATATAAAAAATAGAAATTGTAAAATATGCCATTTGAAAACACAATTTAAATAATCACAATTAAACGCATTTGATTTGGGTTTTTAGGCTATTTGTTTGTTTTGGCAATTTTTGAGAAGTGCTATATTCACAATATTTTTGCAACACTTTCATAACAAAGCTTAAGCGGTAATAAGTTTTTACTAGTTCTTATTTGAACTTACTACTGAAATTAATTTTCTATTCAGCAATAACAATCTGCTACTTAAGATTTGTAACGAAAATATTGTGAATAGCATTTCTCACAATTTTTTGGTTCAATATTCAACGAACCAAAATTTTGGAGAGGTTGAATTTTATTTTTAATGGACTCAATTGTTATTAAGGGTGTTCAAGTTTTTTTAAGGGTGATCAAGTTTTTTTCTAGGGTGGTCAAAAGACCCTTATTATTTTAAAACTCAAAATTTTTTAAGGTATATTAAAAAAAAATTCAGGGTGGTCATGTGACCACCCTGATTAACTCTTGGCGCCCCCTGCTTCACTGCAATAATCCTGTCAGGTCTGACTTACCGGAGAACCAAATCCAGAGAGAGAGAGAGAGAGAGATGAAAGTTGAAACAAAAAATAATTTTTTTTAAAAAAAAGGATTTTGGCTTGGCGAGTAAAGTTGCTTGCCAGCTGCTCCTCGCTAAGTATTTTGTACTACTTTGGCGAGACTAATGCATAAGTTTTTTTGAATCTTTAGTTGTATATTTGCTAAAATTGTAAAATTCTATTACACTCTAATTTATTAGATTTAACATATCTCCCGCGTTAATAGAGATATATAGCCATGATTCGAAGTTAACATGATCACATGCAATAAGGTTCCTAGGGACTTGAACTGCAGTAGTCATTGGGAAGATTGAAGAACCACTTTTCTTATATACATTTGTAAACCATCCCAATTGTCGGATATTCCTTAAGGCTGAATGAATAGAAATGAAAAGAATCAATTCCAAAAATCAAAGAGAAAATGAATTTCAATGGATGCAATTATTAGCAATTCAAATCATCGATCGATCACAACTGTCTGTCATGAGTCTAATCAATAATAATCAAGCATCGACATAAAACAAAAAATATACATAAGCTTTGGCTAGTTATTGTAAGTTATAACTCTACGAGTGGTAGAACTACTACTATCAAATGCTAGCAGATCGAGCTGTGGATTATAGGAAGAAAAGTCACAAAATACTAACCAGAAGGCTAGAGAAGGATCCCAAGGCGATGACCAAGAACCGGCCCAAGTAAGAATCAGCGAGGAAAGCGCCCACAATAGCTAGGGCATTGGATATGGCTGACCACAATAGCAATATGCTTGTTCCAGTTGCAATGTCAATGTTATATCCGTTCATCAAATAGAAGATCATGTTAGCCATCAGTCCGTAGCTGACTACTTTCTCAAATGATTCATTCACTGTTTATTTTCCAACAGCAAGAGCAAGAAAAAAAATATGGTCAACAAAAAGTCAAAAACTCTTTTTAGTATACTGCTTATAGTAACTAAAATATATAGGTGTGTGAGATTGAGATGTATTTATTACCTATGATGAAGGGCATAGTTCTAAAGCCACCCTTTCTGCTGGGTCTTGATGACTGCTCTGTTGAATTTTGGTTTGAAGGAGTTTCCATACTCTCCTCTGCAACTAGCTGATCCATCCTCAAGAAATTAAGAGTTGTGATGCTCTCTCTCTCTCTCTCTCTCTGAGTAAAAACAAGAGAGAGAGGTTTCAAGTTCAGTACGTACTCAATGTGATACTAATTGGGCCTGTTTGGTAAGAGATTTCTAGTAATGTTTGTATTTTTTGGAAATACGAATGGGTGAAAAAGTATGAAAATACATGTAACGAACGAGCCCTAGGTCTTTTGAACATCAAGTAATACATGGGCATCATTTTATAAGTGCGGATTGCAGCACCATGTTACTTTGTGTTGGACTCTTATTGGTGAGGTTTTTTTTTCCCTTTAATTTTACTTTTCCACTCTATGATCTTTGATTTTGCTGGCTTTCCTTTTTGTTATTTTTTTATAATATGGCTTGAGAAAGTTCATATAGTTCCAATAAATTTCTTAATTAATAGTTGGATTCATTTAAAAAATCATATACTATATAATAAAAGTTGGGCTTAAAAGTCGTGATTAAGCCAAGTGATCACTCTCACTAATTAGTAACTTAATTAAATATTTTTTTGTTATGATATATTTCATCAATTAAGAGATAATATTTAACAAATACTTAATTTAGGTAAAACAAATTTTATTTAGATTTCAACAAATTTAAATTCTATTCAAACTAAAATTTCTATTATAAAAATTTTCTAAACTTAAATAACATACAACAACCCACTTTTTCACTAATTAGTAAATTAATTATATATTTTTTATTAGGATATATTTCCTCAATTAAGGGATAATATTTAATAACGTTTGTAATTTAGATGAAACTTTATCATTTAAAGTTCAACCAATTTAAATTCTATTCAAACTAAAAGTTTATTATAAACAGTTTCTGAATTCAAACCCCACACAACAACCTGCCTTTTATTTCTTAAAAAAAAAAAAAAAAAAAAAAAAAACCCACATTTTGACCAAGGAATAAGATTTAGCAATAATTTAAAACAATTAAATTCTATTCAAACTAAAAGTCTACTATCAAAAATTTCTAAACTTAAATCCCACATGACCCATGTTTTTGTTTTTGTTTTTTTTCCTCAATTTGCATGATTTAATAATAATTTAAAACAAATTTAAATTATATTCAAACTAAAAGTGTATTATAAAATGATAATGTTAAGTGCTGAATTGATGAGGTGATGATAGCAAGATTCGAGGTTAGCTAAGCCTCCTGGATGAATGAAAGAATGGAGAAGAAGAATAGAGTAACAGAAGAAAGAATAGAATAACAGAAGAATATTGAGCTTTACTGTATTGATATCTCTTATGGTTACAATCTCTCATTCTTATACTCCAATCCTCTCTGGTAAGTGACTGCACATGGCTGTGCTTACAGCTGTGTAACTAACTCACACTCCAGCTGTCCTAGCTGTCACAACTAACTTCACTAACCTTCACACCTAATTCGGATACAAGCCTCCCTATAGCCTTATTGTAGTTCCTACATACTCACCTTTGCCATTTTAGCTAATTAGGTACCTTAGCAGGCAGCCAAGCACTTAACCAATTAAAATAGCAATGGTTATTTCATTTAGCAATTCTCCTAATTAAGACTCCTAACAGATAAGGGCGTTCATGGAAAGAAGTAAATTTGTTACATACAAGGAAGCCGACGACTCCAATGATCCCGTTAGTTTCACATGCATGGACGAAAGTACGAAAGCAACAATGCCATAGGCCGACGACCTCACTTCAATACTTGATGGCATCTACACGAGTCGACGGGAATCCTCGAACAAAACAACAGGCCGATGAGAAGAGAGAGAGGCCAATGGTAATAAAGAAGCCAACGGGAATAAAGAGCATGACGGGTCCAATGTGGCCTTGCTTAACCTCCACAAATGTTTATACAAGGAAATATCTTGTACCCCACGATTAATCCTAATCAAGGGAATCCCTATAAGGAAATGATCCCGCAAGATACGTGTATTAATGAGAATCTTTCCTATAAGGAAAGACCCTCTCCGCGAAGAAACGAATGTCAACTCTACACTATTATAAACCCCCCCTAAAGCCCTCACAAACCTAGGTACACATAATTTACCCCAGTTCTGGCACTCTAGAGCTGTGAAAGTTCTCTAACTTAACTTTCGAAGGGTATTTGGACGGTACCACACTGGTACTCTCTAAGGTCTTCTTCTCCTTCTTTGTTACGCAGGTTTCATCTGGAGCACGTGATGACTGAGCGACTTACTGACGATTTTTAGCATCATCAGCTAGCGCCGTCTATGAGAACGACGTCGCAACGCGGTACTACCACTTCCCGAACAAAGAGCTGTATGGTACTCACTCGCTCGATGGCTACCACCAACAACCAAGGAGACAAACCACGTACCACCACCCTCGAACGACAGGTTCAGACTTAAGCCGCAGTCGTGGAACGCCTCACCAAACAAAACCACGA
This sequence comes from Quercus lobata, assembly GCF_001633185.2. Taxonomy (NCBI): domain Eukaryota; kingdom Viridiplantae; phylum Streptophyta; class Magnoliopsida; order Fagales; family Fagaceae; genus Quercus; species Quercus lobata. The sequence continues at coordinate 47,453,734 of NC_044910.1, read as the reverse complement.
CCTGGAGGCCTAGAGTCATTCAAAACCCTCATGCATTTGCAAGGCGTGGCGGACGAGATCATGTGCCGAGATTTTTCAACAACGTTGAAGGGTCCCGTAAAGGTATGGTTCAGCAGATTGACACCAAACTCCATCAATACCTTTAAGGAGCTAAGCACGCAGTTTGCCTCACACTTCATCAGGGGGCACAGGTATAAGAAGTCTACTACATGCCTAATGAGCATCAAGCAATGGGAGGATGAGATGCTGAGGTCTTACATAACCTGCTTCAACAAAGAGGCCCTCTCGATTGAGAAATCCGATGATAAGATACTTGTTGCTGCTTTCACCAATGGGTTACGGAAGGGGAAGTTTTTGTTTTCTTTATACAAAAAGGACCCAAAAACCATGTCGGATGTACTTTATTGAGCTACTAAGTACATGAATGCGGAAGACGCATTACAGGCTCTAGAGGAGAAGCCCAAGAAGAGGGAAAGGCAAGAAGATACACAGCAGGACAAGAGATGGAAAACAACAAGGATCGGAGACCAATGGGAGGACAGGTGTTCCAAACCCCCCACTGGAAGGTTCAAAAGCTCCACCCCGTTGACTGCCCCGCTTGATCAAGTCCTGATGCAGATCAAGGATGAAGCGGCCTTAGGAGAGCCTGGCAAGCTAAAGGGAGATCCCAGTAAGAGGTCCAGAGACAAGTATTGCCGTTTTCACCGCGATCATAGTCACGATATGTCTAAATGCTACCACTTAAAGTAGTAGATCGAAACCCTTATCAGACAAGGAAAGTTACAAAGGTCCATCAACAAGGAAATGATGGACCTACCACAAGAGCAGGCTGCCTGGAGGGAGAACGAGCGTCCTAGACCACCCCTAGGAGACATAAGAATGATTGTGGGGAGCACTACAGCTTCTAGCTCATCTGAGAAGACTCGTGAGACTCACCTTAGAATGGTTTAGAACGTCCAGCTAACGGGTTTCGTCCCAAAGATGGCACAAGTCGACAATCCCATAATTGGATTCTCAGAGGAAGATGCTCAATGTCTCTACCACCCACACGATGATGCACTCATTGTTAGCATACAGGTAAAGGACTACAACACTCACTAGGTCCTAATTAACAATGGAAGCTCTGCTGACATCCTTTAATACCCAGTGTTTCAACAAATGAGAATCAAGAGGGAGCAACTCATACCAACCAATGTGCCATTCGTTGGGTTCAGAGGAACGAGATTATGCCCCCTCGGCAAGGTCACATTGCTCATGATGGTCGATAACTACCCTCAACAAATTACTAAGGATGTTACATTCCTTGTTGTCAACTGCTCATCTGCCTACAATGCCATACTGGGCCAACCTACCCTCAACTCATGGAAGGCCGTGACTTCAACTTATCACCTGATGATCAAATTCCCCATCGAGTATGGAGTAGAAAAGGTGTGTAGGGACCAAGTGGCAGCGCACGAGTGCTACATAACAATGTTGGAGATGGACGACCACTTGCAGACCATGAGTATAGAAGAATAGCGGGTTGTTGCAAAGTCCATTGAAGGATTAGAGGAGATTCTTCTCGATAACTCTAGGCCTAAGCGAACGACTAGGATCAGCACACTTGCCAGTCTGCTAGTCCGTCAAGAACTCACAGCATTCCTAAAAGAAAACCAGAATGTCTTCACCTGGAGTCATGAAGACATGCCCGGGATCGACCCTTCAGTCATGGTGCACAAGTTGAATGTGTCACCCACTTTTCCCCCTATTCGTCAAAAGAAGCGAGAGTTCGCCCAAGAACGAGACCGAGCTATAGCGGAAAAAGTATGCAAGCTGCAAGAGGCAGAATTCATTAAAGAAATGTACTACCCTGACTGGCTGGCCAATATAGTAATGGTAAAAAAAGCCAACTGGAAATGGAGGATGTGTGTGGACTTCACGGACTTAAACAAGGCATGCCCCAAGGATAGCTACCCCTTCCCACGAGTTGACGTCTTGGTAAATTAGACAGCAAGACACCAGTTACTAAGTTTCATGGATGCATTTTCTGGCTACAACTAGATCAAATTGGACAAAGCTGATTAAGAGAAAACTTCGTTCGTCACCAGCCAAGGCCTCTTCTGCTACAAAGTAATGCCATTTAATCTCAAGAACGTGAGTGCAACATATCAAAGGCTCATGAACAAGATGTTTGCACACTAGATTGGAAGAAATGTCCAAGTTTACATGGACGACATGTTAGTGAAAGGTCGAAGGGAAGACGACCACTTGGACGACCTCAAAGAGACCTTTGATACCTTCCGCTCTTACAACATGAAGCTCAATCCGAGCAAATGTGTGTTCAGAGTAACGACGAGAAAATTCCTAGGGTTCATGGTGTCTCAGAGAGGTATTGAAGTCAACTCAGACAAGATCCAGGCCATAATGGAGATGACGCCACCAAGGAACGTGAAAGAAGTACAAAGCCTCAACGACAAAGTAGCTGCGCTAAACAGGTTCATGTCAAGGGCAACGAACAAGTGCTTACCTTTCTTCCGCACGTTGAAGAAATCCTTCAAGTGGACGGCCAAATGTCAGTAAGCATTTAAGGACCTGAAAGTGTATCTATCTTCCCTACCATTGCTGAGTGCCTCCAAACCGAGGGAAGAACTATTTCTCTATCTGGCTGTCTCCCCGGCTGCTGTCAGTGTGACCCTAGTCAAAGAAGACAGTGTGACCCTAGCCAGAGAAGAAGACAAGGTGCAGAAGCCTGTGTGCTACACTAGCCAAGCACTCCAAGGCACGGAGGAAAGGTACCCACCAATGGAGAAGCTCGCCTTCACTTTAGTTACCGCAACCCATAAGCTTAAACCACACTTCCAAGCCCACACTGTGGTCGTTCTAACAGATAAGCCTCTACGATTGAATTGAATTTAGTGAATTCGACATACAATACTGCCCGTGTATTGCCATAAAAGGACAAGTGGTCACTAACTTCATTGCAAAATTCACCAATATGGAGGGCAAGGGGGCAGAAGACCACCCTTAATGGAGTATCCACATGGATGGATCATCTAACAGGCTGGCCGGCGAAGCAGGTATAGTGCTTCATTCTCCAGAAGGGGACAAAATCGAGTGCATGGTTCGTCTTGACTTCCCAACGACCAACAATGAAGCAGAGTACGAGGCTTTAGTGGCAGGACTAGATTTCACCAAAGCCGCAGGAGCTACGAGTGTAATTCTATATTGCGACTCTCAAGTGGTCACAAGTCAAGTGAACGGTGACTACGAATGCAAAGGGGAAAGGATGAAGAGATACTTAGAGCAAGTAAGGAAACGAGTGGGCGAGTTGCAGGCCAAGTTTGTTCAAATCCCCAGGGAAGAAAACGAGCGAGCCGACCGTCTTGCTAAAGCCGCATCAGTAAAACACATGCTCACCCCCAGTAAGCTACTCTCTTTCGTTTAGCTTTCACCTCTGATAGATGGCGTCGGTGTGCAAGGAATAGACCCGGGAAGCAATTGGACCACAATGATAGTTTCTTATTTGAAAGACGGAACACTACTAGACGAAAAGGAGGCCACAAGAAAGCTGAAGGTTCAGGCGGCATGATTCGTCCTAATAAAGGATGTTTTGTACAAAAAAGGTTTCTCCAGCCTGTACCAAAGATGCCTAAGCCCTGAGGAAGCAGATTATGTCATGAGAGAAATCCATGAAGGGATCTACAAGAACCATTCAAGGTCGCGGTCGTTGGTTCACAAATTGATTTGGGCTAGATACTATTGGCTTACCATACAGAAGGATGCCAAAGCCTATGTCAAAAACTGCGACAAGTGTCAAAGATTTAGCAACATCATTAGGCAGCCAACAGAAGAGCTCACTCCAATGACAGCTTTGTGGGCTTTTGCTCAATAGGGGTTGGACATCATAGGCCCATTCCCAATAGCGATAAGATAGTTGAAGTTCCTAGTGGTCGGTATAGATTACTTTACCAAATGGGTGGAAGCCAAAGCCCTGGCTACCATCATAGAGAAGAATGTACGAAGCTTTGTCTGGAGGAACATCATCTGTAGATATAGGATCCCTAGAGTCTTGATCTCAGATAATGGAAAGCAGCTCGACAACAACTCATTCAGAAAATTTTGCTCACAACTGGGAATCAAGAATCATTACTCCTCGCCCGCCCACCCTCAGGCCAACGGACAGGTTGAGGTCACGAACCAATCCTTGCTCAAAATCATCAAGATTTGACTCGAGGGGGCAAAGGGTATATGGCCAGAAGAATTGCCAAGCATACTATGGGCTTACAAGACGACGGCTAGAACACCTACAGGAGAGACACCGTTTCAATTAGCATATGGGAGCGAAACCGTTATCCTAGCTGAGGTCGAACTCACAAGCTACAGAGTGGAAAACCATGAGGAGAGTAGGAACAACAACGCCATGCGCCTACAGCTTGACTTAGTGGACGAGGTCAGAGCAACAGCTGCACAAAGGTTAGCACAATACCAGAATCTCATGGTCAAGCACTACAACTCTAGAGTCACACACAGAGACTTCCAAGTTGGAGACCTCGTCTTAAGAAAAGTGACAGGCGTCACAAGAGATCCCTCCCAAGGAAAGCTAGAACTTAATTGGGAAGGACCCTACAGAATCACTTCATGGTAAAGGAAATGCACCTACCACCTAGAGATGCTAGACGGACAGAAGTTGCACAATCCATGGAACATTGAGCAACTCAAGAAATACTACCAGTAGACAATAGCATGCAAAGCACCACTCCTCATTTACAGTTTTTGTTCTTTTCAGTTAATTTTTACCATCTACAATACTTTTTAAGCCCAAATGGCAGCTTTTTATTCTTTCAATAACAATTTTTTACTTATGCACGTATGTATGTGTACTTCTCTAAGAAACTACGTTCATTATTCAATCCATTAGTGGACGGGTTCATCCCAAGGGGTGCCTCCAAGTTATTAAGTGAAATTACTAAGTCCACAAATGGACGAATTCATTATCAAGTCCACAAGTGGACGGGTTCATCCCAAGAGGTGCCTTAAAATTATTAAGTCCACGAGTGGACGAATTCACCAAGTCCTCAAGGGGACAGGTACAACCAAATGGACGAATTTATTATCAAGTCCTCAAGGGGAGGGGTACACCCAAGTGGACAGGTCCATTATTCAGTCCATAAGTGGACGGGTTCATCCCAAGGGGTGCTCCCAAGTTATTAAGTCAAATTATTAAGTCCACAAGTGGACGAATTCACCAAGTCCTCAAGGGGACACCCAAGTGGACAAATTCATCCCAAAGGGTGCCTCCAAATTATTAGGTCCTCAAGAAGACGGTTTAATTGTTAAGACCGTATGTGGATGGGTCCTTAAGTGGACGAGTTCATCCCAAGGATATCCTAAAAATACCAAGTCCAAGTAGACGGGTACATCCAGGTAGACGGGTACATCCAAGTAGACGGGTTCCCCAAGGGACGAATGTGTCCTAACATGCATGCTAATGCAGATGAATAAACACATTAGAAACCAAAAGCATACTCAAAGTAGGACTAAAAATGATGGATATAGTAAAATATTAAACAAAGGCCCATAAAAAAAAGGGAAAATGTTTACAACAAAGCCCAAAAAACAAGAAGGGCCCTTACTATTGTTTGAAAATTAGAGGGAGTACATAAAAAGTTAAAAATAAGGAGAACTATGCTGGAAAGGCATCCAAAGCAGAAGGGTTCTGAACGTCTTAAGTAGATGGCTTCTAAACAACTTGAGCAGATAGGTTTTATGCACTTGGAGCAAACGGGTCTTTGGCAGATAAAACTGAAGCAGCGACGAGGCCTCCAGGAGCGGGTTGGGCAATAACCACACCGTCATCTTTAGGAATCTACTCCTCAGTATGGGCGGAATCACCAGACTCTTCGTTGACGGTGTCGCCACTCGTAGGAGTCGTCGGCACTGGGTCGTCGAGAGTGATCTTAGACAAGTCAACATCTAGGTAGACGGACCCAACTTGGTTCAAGCAGTCGTCAAACCCGTCACCGTAATAGATAGCGCACAAGTCAATAAAGGGCTGGGAAGCCCTGAACTCCGCTATGGCATCGGCCTTGGCATTCTCCGTCTACTCACGGAAGCTCGTCAGTTTCGTCTCCAAGCTTGCCTTGGCCTTCTGCGCCTTCTTTCGGAGTCGGTATTCCTCCTTCAGCTTCTCAGTAACAGTTGTTAGTTCCTCGTTTAGAGTACAGACGGCCTCCTTGTACTACCTCCGCTCCTTATTCTCGATCTCTTGACGTTTCTAAAACCAACGGATTACTCCTTCCTAGGCGATACACCTATCCTAAAGCGCCTTCATGCGCACCAACGCTTGAGATCGAGACAACCATCAGCAAATGAATGAATAAAAGAATGGAACAAAGTATGAGAAAAAAAAAAGGGCGTACCCTAGAAAGATCAAAGAGACCCGATGCCCCTAAGTCTTCAGTCATTTATTCAACACAAGGGTCCAAGTCCGTCTCCTTGATAATTGACTCAACCATCTCAACGGCATGTTCCTTATGCGTCAGAAGACGACAAATAGTTCCCTAAGTGACGGGACCTATCACTGTCATCAAACCTTTACCAACTCTATGATTGGGTTTGGGAGGCGATGGCTGCTTTGGCGGCTTATCACCAACAAGAGTGCCCGATCCCTTTTTGTGAGGATGGTCATCTTTGCCTTCATTCTTCCATTTGGACATCACTTTAGTGACAACCTTGGGAGCCGACGTCAAGGTCCCCTCCTTCTTCTACTTGCGTGTCACGGCTAACACCCTTACCAAAGCTCTCTACCTCCCTGCCTCCATTTCTACAAAGGACAAAAAACGAGCATTAGAAGAGCAGATGTTAGTACAAAACTGACGGAAGAAAAGTAAAAACTTACACCGACGAGAGTAAGAATTTAGCCTACGAGCTGCAGGCATCAATTCAGGACCACCACAGTACACGTACAACATGTCAAGGGTGACAAGGTCCTTCCACCTCCTCTTAACAAAAGGGATTTCAAGCACACGACGAATAAAAGCCTCCTGCTCGTTAGTTATCTGCGGACGAACGCTAGCTGGAAAAAAAAAAAAAAAAAAAAAAAAAAAAAAAAAAAAAAAAAAGCAGACGACGTTAGATACTTGGTAAATAAATAAAGGGAATGTGAGAATGCAGACGATACTAAACCTGAATCCTTGAAAATATCCTAAGTATTATGGAAGCCATGAGGCATAGTGACCCATTCCTCTCGTCGACATGCCCAATCCGTCCCTTGGACAAAAAAGTACCTATTCTTTCAATTTCTATTGGATTTAGGCGTGTCCGACACTAGCCTGAGCGACATCTCCTCACCGCAAAATGGTAAATCCCTTGGGACGAGGAGATATGTTGGGGTCTATAGCACCAAAAGAACTTGTCAAGAGTAAGCTGACGATTCCCACCACTAAAACGACCCCACAAGACTTCCTGGGCAGACAGATGGGGACATTCTCGGGGATTTGGTAACGATCCCGTAGGTTCTTGAAAATGTTAGTCGTCATCATTGGCTTAAAATCGTTGACAGTCCATATCGCAAGAATGATAAAGGGACGAGTCCTACCATCCCCTGGACTTCCTCCCTCAAGAGCACTCTCATTATCCTCACCCTCCTCATCATCTTCTTCCTCACGCTCCTCCTTGTCCTCCTCTTCCACTCCGTCCCCTTCTCCCTCGTCATATTCATCCTCATCCTCCCTCTCTTCTAGTCCCTCTCCTTCCTCTACTTCCTCTCTGTCCTCTTCGTCATCAGGAAAATAGGCAGACGGTTCCCTTTTTGAGGACTAGGATAAGCCCTCCTCGGGCCCATGACCTAACTGATGGACTTTGTCGTACCCCGCTCCCTCACGAACTGACAACGATTGTTCACTCGTCACTTCTCACCTGACATCTATTCACCTACAAGCAACAGAGGTATTCAAAGAACCTATTTGACGAGTCTCTCTATAGAAGTGACGACTAGCAAAATGGAAGTAAAAAAAAAAAATGGAAAAAAGGAGAAGGGGACTTACAGGATTAGTAGACAACTCTGTAGAAGTGACGGGATCTGTAATTTAACGGCAACGAAGGTGACGGAACGACAACTCTCCCTCTTAAGATTTGCAAAGGTGAAATAAGGAAAAATGAGAGGAGGTGATGAGCTATTTGTAGGATGAAAGAGTACGGGAAACGAAGCGACACTTTTGTTCAGAAACAAGGCCAATCAGCCTATGCCACGTGTCCTAGCATTTAATGAAAGTTGTTCAAAGAGCCATTAATGAACGCCCCTTTTTCCAACAAATAAATAATAAAAGAAAAGCTACAATTTACACTCCATGACTCATCAGCTAAAGCCAACGAAGCCATGGAGTAGGGGGTAGTTGATAAAGGTGTTCTTAGAAAGAAATAAATTCGTTACATACAAGGAAGCCAACGGCTCCAATGAGTCCGTCAACTTCACATGCATGGACGAAAGTATGAAAGCAATGATGCCATAGGCCGACGGCCTCACTTCAATCCCCAATGACATCTACACGAGTTGATGTGAATCCTCGAACAAAACAACAGGCCGACGGGAATAAAGAAGCCAACGGGAATAAAGAGCATGACAGGTCCAGCGTGGCCTTGCTTGACCTCTACGAGGGTTTATACAAGGATATATCTTGTACCCCATGATTAACCCTAATCAAGGGAATCCCTATAAGGAAAGGATCCAACTTAATGAGGATCTTCCATACAAGGAAAGACTCTTTCCGCTAAGAAATGAATGTCAGCTCTACGTTACTATAAAAACCCTCAAAGCCCTCACAAACCCAAGTACACATAATTTACCCCAGCTCTGACACTCTAGAGTTGTGAAAATTCTCTAACTTAACCTTCGAAGGGTATTTGGCCAGTACCACACCGGTACTCTCTAAGGTCTTCTTCTCCTTCTTTGTTACGCAGGTTTCGTCTGGAGCACGTGAGGACTAAGCAACTTACTGATGATTTTTGGCATCATTTAAGTTCTTGATTCTTTTATGTAAGTTTTTAGTTTTTTTTTTTTTTTTATTCTCAATTTTTGAACTCTTTTGTGTATGTTTTGATTTTTTATTTTGGTTATTGTATTTAATTTTTTATTAAAGTCTAAACTCTAAACAATCAGAATTTAAAGTAATTTTTTATAAAATTATTTACTTAATTATAAATTTTATTATTACTATTTATTTAATAATTTAGTTTTAATTATTTTAAAATTTTGAGCTTAGATATGAATCTTCATCAAACCGTGCAACACACGAGAATAATACTAGTGAAAAATAATAAGGAAAGGGAGAGATTGACTAATGAATTAGAGGGAAGTGGTAAGCTAGTCACATAGATATGAATCGAAATATGATCTTGCCATTTGTGTTGAAATTGAGAAAGTGTATATCAAGTGTTTAGAATCAATTTCTTTTTTGGCGGGGAGAAGTATTATTGGAATTTTTACTTTTACAATCCAAGTATCAGAAATTATTGAAAATTTTTCATTGTATCAGTATTTGGACATATTAGGAAATTACTTCTCACACTGTTCACTACTATGCAGAACTATATACTTTCACTATTCATTGTATTATTCCGATTTTTTTTTTTTTTTCACTTTTGTATGCATATATGGCATTTGTATAAGTCCAAAGAAGCAAGCTAGCTACAAGCAGGCTTGAAAACTCAGAAAGCCAACAAGTATCAATTCCTTTGTATCAAAAAAAACCCTCTCTCAATTTCTTATCAATCCCAAAAAAAGCCTTCCTTGTATTAGAAAAAATCATCCTTGTATCTGAAAAATTATACTTGTATTATTTTGAATAATTTGAATGAGATCAGTTTTTGAAGTATTATTCATGTAAGTTTTTAATCTTTTCAAACTAGATTTTCATTATCATTTTTTACATATTGTACTGTTATTTTGTTCTTGCAACACATTTCTTTCTTAGCATTTATCCTTATTACTCCTTCGTTTCACACTCATATAGTCATATTGCCTGTAGACTTTCTCAAACTTCATGTGAAATGGCAAAAAGTGCTATTGTAAATAAGGGATAAAATTCATTTATTGACAAAAAAGTGCAACATTATAACATACATGGTTCTTACCAAACAAATACCCTCCCTATCCGATATTAAAAAAACAAAAAACAAAAGTTCCAAAAACAAAGTCAAATCTTTAAGAGAGTGACAATCATGCCAAAAAAAGACATATACACATCATTTAGTCTCCGTTTCGTTTGAGGAATTCTTTCAATTAGTTCCTTGTGATCAAGAACAAGAGTGTTAAGGGGACTGGTTATCAAAGTGGAGACCATGAAGTAAGAAACAAGATCAATTTAGGCATCCAGTTCCATCTCTAATTCAAGTTGGCTAATTTGAAGCAAGCCATCCCTTTAAAGTCCACAATTTAGCCATATAACTCTTAGTTGCAAATCTAATGGTTCTTGAGTATCTTCTAATATAGCTATCTTTTAAAATCTAATTATATACAGACTATAGTGCATCACACTATTTAAAATTTCAAATAATATTTTATTATAACATTAAATTTACAGTAATTGATATGATGGTTTATGAAATGATACTTGTGCATAAGCGCTTGCTGGAGATGTAACGAAATGTGTATTGTAGTGTGAAACAAACGAAAGTATTTGTAAAACCGACAAAAGCAAATGGGACAAAGGATAAGAGTATATCTTCATGTGGGTTGTTGGTGGAGGAGAGTGGAACTAGTATTATAAAATAATTAAAATGACTATTTATATGCGTCTATTTAATCCTTATTCAATTAAAAAATAACTTTTTCTAAAAAAAAAAAAAGCTGAGTCAAATGCATGGATTAAACACATGTAGAAGACATATCTAACCTATCTCATTCAAAAGTCCAATAAAAATATCTTCAACGGTTTCTATAAATTTTTATACTTTTGGAGTATGAATAGTTACTTTTACTTTTTGTCTATTTATTTTTTCAAATATATTTTCTAACAAACGCTCTTCCCATTCTCTATCTTATTTTAATATTCTTTTTTTTGTTAGTATTATTTATCTCTCTCTCTCTCTTGTCCTTTATGAAATCATCTCTAACCTGTGAATTCTCCTCCCTTTCCCCATCCCCAAATTTCTTAACTCCTCGATCTAACCCATACTCCCATAGCCATCATCAATACACCATTCAAATCTCTTGTCCTTTTTGTGTTTCCTTTAAACAGTAATACCGCCGTCCCTTTACAACACTCCAAAAACCATATTTAACCACAAACCCATATTTCATCACAAACCATTACTAGTAACATCACTCCAAAAAAACCAATATTTAACCACAACCTTTACATCAACCAACAACCAAAATCATTCAAGGAAAAAAAAAAAAAACACCAGTACAAAAATGGTGACTCAAGAAGAGAGAACGACGATGGCTGGGTTGAATCAAATGGTGGGCAAGGGTGAGAAAAGGAGAGAGAACAACGGTGGCTGAATGGGTTGGGTTGGATTGATCAAAAACTTAGGGCTTGTTTGGATTTTTTTTTTTTTTTTTTATCACTCATCACTCAATTTCCGTCACTCATCACTCATCAGTCATCACTCATTACTTATCACTCATCACTCATCACTCAAAACACCCCACCCCGTTTGGCACCATCACTCACTTCTCATCACTCAATTTTTTTCAACTATTTGTAGGACCCACACACTGACCCAATGTCAGTTGATTTTTCTCTCTCCTTTTTTTTTTCTTTTTTCCCCTGCCTCTCCCCTTCGTTTTTCTCTTCTTTTCTCTTCGTTTTCCCCTGTTTTTCTCTACTTTTCTCTTCATCCATGTTAACACATATTTTAATCAAGCCCACCATGATCCTTATTTTCATGCTTTTCCCAGATCTACAATATAACCAAATGGCTATCCAGTATTTTTCTTTTCCAAAAACCCAAAAAAAAAAAAAAAAAAAAACACCACCACCGCAACTGCTGCTACAACCCACAAAAAGGAATTGAAACCCAGTAAAAAAAATAAATAAAAAAATAAAATAAAAAAAAAAGAACCCAAGCCTAGAAACCAACGTGAAAAGAAAAGAAAAGAAAAAAAAAAAAAAGAACCAAACCCAGAAAGTGAAAAGAAAAGAAAAGAAAAAAAAAAAAGAAAAGAAAGAAAAAAAAAAAAAAAAAGAAAAAAGAACCAAACCCAGAAAGTGAAAAAAAAAAAAAAAAAAAAAAAAAAAAAAAACCCAAGCCCAGAAACTAACGTAAAAAGAAAAGAAAAGAAAAAAAGAAGAAGAAGAAGAGGAGGAGAATAGAGAGAGGCGTGTCCCAGACCCGTGAAAGACAAAAAAAAAAAACAAAAAAACAAAAAAAAGTCTGTGCAAAAAGTCAGACCGTGGGACCCATATATAATTTTAATTTCAATAACAAAGTTATTGAAATCCAAACAAGTTTCATAACTTGTTTCCATCATGGGTCCCACCATTTTTGAGTTATGAGTTATGGAAATTAAAAATCCAAACAGCCTCTTAGTTTGTGTTACTAGTTGTGGCTTGTTTGAGAGAGAGGATGACTAGGTTCATTATGAGTCTGTGATGGAGAGAGAGAGAGAAAGGAAAGAGAAAAAAAAAATTCTTTTATTTAACTGGGGATTATTTTAATGAAAGAAAAAGGTTTGGAGTTATTACAGTGCTCTCTTCTTCAAGAGATAATTGCTACAATGCTCTCTTCTTCAAGAGAGCTACTGTAGCAACTCTATGGGTCCGTTTGGTTGGAGGTAGAAAAGTGAGAAGATAGAAAATAGTGGGAAGATGGAAAAAAATTTTAATTTCTCTCTTTTTTGTTTAGTTGAGAGTGAAAAAGTGGAAGGATGAAAAAAGTGAATTTTTATAAATTTACTTATATACTCTCCAATTAAAACCAAAAAGTGACCCCCAAAAAAAAAAATAATCACCCAAATTTATTAAAAAATAAAAATCAAGTCCAAAAAAAAATAGCATCTAAACAAACAAAACAAAAGAACACAAAAGAAAAGAAAAAAAAGGGGGGGAGGGGGGGAAGGAAGAGGAAGAAGAAGAAGAAGAAGAAGAAGAAGAAGAAGAGCAACATACTCGTTGTCCTAGACAAAGCCTACCCAGGAAATCAAAAGAAAAAAGAAAAGAAGGAAGAGGCAACATCCAAAAAAAACAATAAATAAATAAATAAGAGCAATGTACGGACGAAACCCATGTACTAGTGCATATGGTTATTTTCGTCATTTACCTATAAAACTCCCCCTCACCCAGTTTTTTCCCCAATTTGTGGAGAATGGGCCCGGTGAGAAAAACCCGAGCCCCACTATCATTTTCCCCTCTCCCCCTCCGAAACAAACACTTTCCAAAAAATTTTCTTTTTTTTTTTTATCCTCCCTAAAATCCGCTCTACCAAACACAACATTAAGTGTGATTTGTGCTAAGAGGGCAAATTGGATATTTTTGAAAAATTTGCATAGTGCCTCACATTAGCACAAACCTCAAGAGTGACATTTGTATTATACCCCATTTTTCATTATAATAAATGGTATAGATTCAAATCTATAACATCCATTTTATATAATTACTATTTATCATTACGTCAAGATATTAATCAATTTTTAGTGTAAGTAAAATCCAAACCTAAATCATCAAGCATATTGGTTCAAAGGCCATGGCCCCTCCAAACCTTTTGAAACTTTTTTTATTACTTTTGCTAATATTGATAGATTTACAAGTAATCTTTAAGAAAAAAATCACTTGGTCAAAAGCTTTTCTGTGTTTATATTCTTGTTATTATAATTATATCTATAGACAATATATGTCAAGTGATAATAAATATATATAAAGTGTAATGACTCAAGAAAAAGCGTTAACCACATCTGCATTATACCTCAAAATGACTAGTCATTATTGAGGCTCCTTATAGTTATTTATAAAGCACACTTCAACCCAGTATATGCTAAGAATGGCAACAGGTCAGGTTCAAGGCGGGTTTTTTTATGCCTAGACCCGACCCACGAGCTCTAACTCGTTACCCGAACCCGACCCGTTTAATAAACAGGTTTTTTTTTTTTACCCTAAACCTACCCTGTCAAGCCCCACGGGCCCCGTCCAGCCACTTTTGGGCCTAATCCGTGGCCCAATCTTAAAAAAAAAAAATTTTAAAAAGAACTCAAACAGCAACACAATTCCTATCACAATCACAAAAATCACCAACACAAACTCACATTTAACGACGAAATAAATTGTAAATAATATTAAATAATAAATCAAAATTGTGCTATCAGTCTTGTTGAAATGAGATTCTTAGATAGAAAATAAATAATAAATAAACACAAAAAATAGAAGAAACAAAGCTCCATTTATGGACCGATTTTTACATTAACACAAACATCAACTCCGATTCACATTCTTTGAAGTTATCTCGGGCGCCATAATCAACTAAACCAACATAAAATATACACATGCATTACATCCTATACATATTGAATCCACAGATAAATACACAAAATCAAAAACTACCCAGAGAGGAAATGAACCCAAAAATAAAATAAAATGAAGAACTCAAACCACCAAAGCTCTATCGGCGGTGGTTTCAGCCATCATTCCCACCTTTGGGCTTCTCCTGACCTCAACACGACCAAGAGCTCCTCCGATCATCACATCTCTCTTCGATCTAACAATCTTGTGCTCCTCCGTGACAAACTATAACCACCACGAGATCTGTGCTCTTCCATGACAAACAACAACCACCACGTGATGAGAATGAGGATGAGGGTGGGTCGATGAGTGAATGAGAGTGAGGGTAAGGGTGACTGGGTGAGACCGTGAGGGGCGAATGAGAGTGAGAGTGAGTGAAGGTAAGGTGAAAGAGTCAGCTAAGTTGAGAGAGATATCAGAGAATGAGAGAATGAAATTTTAGGGTTAGGGTTATGTTGTGTGTGTGTGTGTGTGTGTGTGTAGGTTTTTTTGTAATTTTACCTTTGGGCTAAACGGATCAGGTCCGGGTTTGAGTTCGGGGTGGGTTTTGATAAAACCCGGACCCGATTCGGGTTTTAATTTAAAAACTCAGACCCGATCCTACTGTTTATCGGATCAGGTAAAACCCAACTCATTAGGGTCGAGTCAGGCCGAGTACCCACGGGTTGGGTTGTTATTGCCATCCCTAGTATATGCCCGATGTGGGACTCATCACATACCCACACATATCATATAAATCAATCAAATTGAGGCATCACATAAAGAAATTGAAAAATATAATTGGGTATAAATTTAGTATAAAGTGCTTTTATGTCAAATATAACAATACCTCCCCAAATTTAATTCCTATCTCATTATGCCATTTGCTTTTCAATTGTTTTTTATCACATTTCTCCACTTTATGATTTTATTTCAATCATTGTCTAATATGTTGTCAACAAATTGCTAAATAAAGTATTTTATACAATACTCACGGACTTATAAATCATTGAACACATTATATGTAATTTACAATATTATATATATATATATATATATATATATATATTGCTTGGGAAAGGATTCCACTTCAATTCTCTCTCATTTTAAGTCGGATTTATGACACATGGTATTAATTTGATTTTTGAATACCACATGTCTTACATCTAAAATGAAAATAAAAGAAAACTAGAGGATTCAATAGAATACATATATATAATATTACACATCTATAAAAATTAAAGTCTATCAAGACCTCTATATTATAATAAGTCATTTACCGAAATATATATATTTCTCTAAGAAAATACAATTCAAACCCATAACTTAAGGGTATTACAAATTTTATTAATCAACAGGAATATTACAAGTTAAACCTTATAATTAATATTACAAGTTAAACCTTATTTTTTGAGAGAATTTTAACCTATAGCATCCACTCCTGATAATAGTATCTCTCATATTTAGTGGACCTTATAGTCTTAAAAGTAATAACTTATGTGGGTTCTAACTAACTCAACTGATAAAATCTCTGATGGTTGAATAAGAAATCTGGGATTCAATCATGCCTACACAAAAAACTGATTGGTGTCTTGATCTGATAATAATTCTGATGATAAAGAATTATCATCAGAAGCAGACGTCATAAGTTGAAACTCTCTCAAAAAAAAAAAATAATAATAATAATAATAACATGTAATTAATACTACAAGTTAAACCTTATAGTTTTAAAAGTAATAATCTAAACTAGATAGTGTCCCTCACATTTAGTAGACCTCACGTGCCTATACCACTTACACATGGTGAGATAATTTTTCCTGTCGTTGGTACACAGATCATTGGATGAAACAGATGCATTGAGCTCGGTTATGAATATGCATGCTTTTGAATTGAATTTCTGAGATGTGTGAATTATCTAAAAGTATGATTTGCTTATTAATTCTTCTAAGATGATATTAGGTCAAAATACTACTAGATTAATTGCACCACTTTCAATGTCCAAGAAAATATTCAAATTCTCGAAGAGATCTAGATACCTTTATTTATCAAAAAAAATAAGCTCACACTTTAGCAAGAGAATAACTACACCTACAATATTTTCACAACACTTTCATAACAAATTATAAGTGGTAAGTTTATTGGCTCTAATTTAAATCTATAGCTTAAACTACTTTTTTGTCCATCCATAACAACCTACTATTTAAAATTTCTTGTAAAAATATTGTGAACATAACATTTTTTTTTTTTTTTTTTACCCATAATGCCAGCAAAAAATACGCCAATCTGACCAGGTCAAAATTGAAACCTTGAACAATAGTAAAACTGCTCTAAATAAACCATTTAGAGTAGTCAAACAACGAGTCCCAACAATCAACATACAACCTGTAACAAGAGTCACAGCTACAACCACAATTGGCATCACGATGTATAAGATATTCTGGACAACTATTTCCTCATCAAGCTCACATGGAGTTCTCATTGCCACACTTCAAAATTAGATCCCGCAATTATCCGAGGGAACGTATGCATTGAGCATGATGGGAACAAGTTATATTTAATTAAAAATAAATCTAAATGGGAGGGAAACAAACAAACGAAAAAAACAACCAAAAGTTGCGAAAAGAACCAAAATGCTTAAGAAGCAAATGCCCAGCTAGAACCACAACCACATTTCGGCAGCAAAAGTGCAACTGTTAAAC
>NC_044910.1:47119766-47134609 GCF_001633185.2 Quercus lobata | reverse complement strand
ATTGCATGGTCCACGGACTCAAGCCTCTGCGGGAAACCAACTACTTGGATGAGGAAAACTAAGTTTTTGGACAGAACCAAGGCATTGCATTAGTCCTCGGACTCAAGCCTCTGGGGAAACCAACTACTTGGATGAGGAAAACTAGGTTTTGGACAGAACCAAGGCATTGCATAGTCCTCGGACTCAAGCCTGTGGGGAAACCAACTACTTGGATGAGGAAAACTAGGTTTTGGACAGAACCAAGGCATTGCATAGTCCTCGGACTCAAGCCTGTGGGGAAACCAACTACTTAGATGAGGAAAACTTTCTAGGTTTTGGACAGAACGAGGACCATTGCATGGTCCTCGGACTCAAGCCTATGGGGAAACCAACTATTTATAAGGAAAAACTACATTACATGGACTTTAGGATTTATCCGAGGAAAACTATCCACTAACAATTGGGTTAGTTCCTAAATTGCGAGGATTCTCAAGTCTGCTTTCGGGTCTGCAGCACCAAAGGGATCGATGCAATATAGAGCAATATGTCGCCTGAAAAACAATCTGAGTTCTCTACTGCTCAGTCAAACTCCTCGGACGGTATTCTCGCACTTATCACAGAATATTCAATTGTTACCTCGGTTAGTTTCCTAAGTTTAACTTACTATGAATTATCGTCGTAATGCCTGGTAGTGTTGGTAAATCAGAACTAGTTGGGTTATGTTTCAAGGTTTCCCGCTCTAAGTATCATTGAAGAAACACACACATGGAGCACACCCTTTCACAAAGTAGTGTTGCGAAAAGAATAGTATTCAAAACAAGTAAATAAATTTCCCTTTTTACTAAAACCAAGAAATAGTACAGCGTACAATGAAAAGCTGGAATCAGCTTATGTCAAAACTCGCTACATAATTGAAAAGGAAGATATAAGAGAATGAGATGAAGCCGAGGAGGTAGCACAGAGGAGAGGTTGACTACTGCTTCAAAACCTTGTTCTTCCTCAATGCTTTTGCATGCCCATAACTCAGGCAGTAAAAGAACCCAACTTGAGCCTCACACTGCTGAAGGAAAGGTGCAGGGAGCCGGGAGTTGAGGAGCCTTCACCAAAAATTTGCCTGCAACGAGGCAGAGGTGCTGATGGCGGAGAATCTTTCTTCTGACACACCAAAATTATGGCATGAACAGAATCTGTTTCGGATTTTGACTAAAAGAGGGAGAAACATCCTTTCCCCTCTGTCGAAACGGAATATTCCCTTGAATTTATGCCTCCTCTGCCCGTACCTCACTATTTTGAGTCTCAGGAGGACACGGCGCCTCTGTGGCGGAGAGAGTTCCTTTTCTCCAACCCTCGCCTCACACATGATATACTAAGGGAGGAAACTGAAGGAGTTGTGCGTAAGTAAAACAACTGTCTCTCCTATTTATTTAAAAAGATAAGGTGGTGGCATTTAATTCCTGCAGCGTCCCAAGGAATGCTACAGACAAAATATCTCCGGCTCGATTTCCAACGCCATCTGCAACCCTGAGATTAAAGGAGTCTCGCGAAGGCGCACCTTGAACACTGGGACGCCAAAAAGTACCGCGTGCCCAAAGATTACGAAAATACCTTTTAATTTGTGGGCCTAGTAAATTCGCGGCCCAGGCCCGTTCTGCATGGGGGCCTAGGGACTACAGCCCATGCCGAGGAATGACCGTTGCCGAGGGCAACCTCCTGCTCGACACCTTGTGAAATACCTGAGGAAAGAGAGAAACTGAACTATGGTCCTCGGACTCAAGCCTATGGGGAAAGTCCTCGGCTTAAACATTGTAAAATGTTAAGGCCAATTAGAGTGTTAGGATGATGGCGAGACGCTCCACTATTCGGTAGCCTAAGGGGGCTGTTCATTTTTGCGGGTAATATGTCTTCGAATGATTACTTCCTACACCGCATAAAGCATCCAGTTCTAATCTCGGCATTGTTTCGGGCAAGTATCGTTATTCACAGGTACGCATTGCTATGTCAAACAATTCTATCAAAGTTATGGTGACATCTTTTTATTAGCAACCATTTTTGGCCTTAGTTGTCATTGATTCAAATGCTATATTATTGTGCCGAGCAGCGCTTGCAAATTTGTAAAAATATAGAGACAGAACATGCGAAGTAAAATAACAGCAATTTTTATTAATATGAAAAATTATTACAACGAACAAAGAGGGGCTCAAACAAGCCTATACAAAAGGTAAACTGCCGAAGCAACGATAACATCCGCAGTACAGATAAGTAAACGGCCAGGTGTCTTTTAATCTCGTCTTCAAAGTCTCTCCAATCTCTGCCTCAGTATTACCCATATTGAGAGAAGAACCTTCTTTGAAAAAAGATGAAGGAGAAGGAAGAAGAAGATGGAGGAGATGAATGAAGAAGATGGAGGAGATGAACGAAAAGAAGGAGGAGAAGAAGAGAGAAGAGATGAAAAGAAAGAAAAAGGAGTAAAAGAGGGAGAAGGAAAAGCACCAGGATGGATCTGGTGCTGGGAAGACTAAGAAAGAAAGGCGGAGGGAGGCGCCAGTGAACGAAGAGGGGAAGAAGCAGGGGCGCTTGGACCCTGCTTCAGTCCTGACTCCTAACACACTGGTGCCATATTAGGTATGCTCATGAGAGAGCGGATGGTACCGATGATGGGTGTCCTCGACTCAGTCACGCCGAAGGTTTGACGTGACGAGTCCCTGCTTCGGATTTTGGCTGAAAGAAAGGTGAGGTTGATTTTGAGTCTTCGCCATCCCTGTCCTGACCGAGCCATTACGAGCTTTATTGGAACGTGGCGTTTACGGGAGGGGTATGGCTCCTTCATCACTCGTTGTTATGGTAAAGTGTATCGCGATTTAGTGTATAAACTGGTGGGTAAAATAAACTCTAGGGGAGGCCAAGTATTTCAAATCTCAGAAGGATGAAAAGGGACTCTTTACAAAAACAATAACCTCCTACCTTCCTTCTTATATAGAGGGTGGAGCGGGAGGCATTTAATAGGTTCAGATCTCCAAAGGAATCTGCAAACACAAACATGCCGGTTCCATTTCTCCACCTCATCAAAACAAACCGTCGAAATTAAAGTAGTCTCGTAAATAGAGGTCATTAAAAGCGCGTTTTGGATACCCAAACGATAAGAACGCATCAAGCGTAAAATCAAAAGACTGTCTCGTAGACCGGTGCATTTCCTGGGCAGATGAAGAGCCGCTAGCATTGTTGATAGGCTGAATTGACTGGGCCATAATAAAGGCTCGGTGTTACCAAAACCCCCCTTTCCAACCAAGAGGTTGGACAGCAAGGTTTTGAGGGGCTATTGTGGGGCCCAAATAATTTATGGGCCGGGCCCGTTTACCCGTGAAGGGGGCCAGAGGCCCAAGCCAAGGAAAGGCTGTGGCCCAAGTTCGGCGGGATAACCTTAAGATTCAGCCGAGGACAGTTCTGTCCTCGGCAAACCCAAAGCCCCACCAAAGAGAGGGGCAAAAACGGCATAGGACTAAGTTTGAAAGGAAATCTAAAATATCTGGGGAAAGCTGCCCTTACTGCCATTCAATGCTCTGAACCTGACAGAGCCGCATTCTTTGGCTTTTACAACCACCCCCAACGACTTTGAGTATGGGCTGATGGGACAAGTATCAGTCTTGGAAAGGTTGACCCTATACGTGGACGAAGGACAATGAACGCAAAAAAAGATAAAAGGAAAAACAAGTAACCTAAAGAAGGGGCTGGGAAAAATGGCTAGAAACCAGAGCCTCCCAGCCCACCTCCAGGAGAAAGGCTCCAGGGGTGAAGGAAAACTTAACCTTGTATGAGCACCACGAAAAACCCACCGCCTGGCGACCAAGGCCTAGCCTTTCAAACCCACGCTCTACAAATGATATTGTTTGGGCCTTTTTACGTGCGAACCCAACACTGTTACGGTTCGTTACGAATCGTGGCCTTACAGATGGATATGGAATGATTTAATTATTCACTTTTTACTTTATAAATTCAATTAGGTAGATCTAAAATTTGATAACCAATAATCAATTGTAACTTGTTAGGATCTAGGAGCTCCTTATGCTTGTGTTCTTAATTTATAGGATTGATTCAGGTAGACACTAGACAGTTTTGTTGTTTGATTTTATATTTTTTTATTTAATTCGTGTTTTTAATCTTAATTTACAATTAAAAAAATCTAAATGAAAATGACAAGTAAATATAAATAAATAAAACATATTGGAATTGTATTTTTTTTTTTTTTTGGCATTCACACATGTAAACTTAAAGCCTCTTAACTTAGAGCTATTTTAGGAAATAACTAATTTATAAATGGAAAGTCTGTAATTTTTCTTTGTTTAGAACTCCTTTCTTTTAACTACTATAAATATTCAAATCAATCCCAAATAATGGTGAATCTTTATCAGAGCAAATTTAATTTCTATTAACACAAAGCTTTTAAGCATTTTATCCCTATATAAAAATATGTCAAAATACAACATTAGTCCTTAAAGTTTGTTAGGTGAATGTTTTTGGTCCTCAAGTTTCAAGTGAGTAAAATTAGTTTCTAATTTTTTTTTTAAAATAAACTTTATTAGTTATATTGTTAATTACAGTTAATAAAAATGGCTATATGTAGCTAACAGAGCAACGACGCAGCATTTTTTCATAAGAAATATGCACATCAATATACCCAAAATAACATCTTCCCGGGAGTTGAAGACTAGTCGCCCTCAATTAGAAAGGGAGATGATAATTGTTGTCATGCATTACTGATCTTTTGTAATTGCCATTGCAGAAAGTGACTATTGTTTATTAATTATTAATGTGTATATGCGGGTGCCGGCTGAAAGCGCCAAAGGTTGCCGAAGATTATTGGCAATTGCCTACGTACTCAGTCAAATTTGGTTGTAGAAAGTACAAAGTGCGTTAGATCTCAACCATGTATTTGGGGTAAAAAAAACAAAAGAAGAAGAAGGGAAATAAATTATAAATGAACGTGGCCGACACGGTAGAAAGAAAACAAAACATCCTTCATCGCATTGAGAAAGAGTCCAAATTGACGTGTATTTTTTTTTTTTTTAAATCCTAAAAGGTTGTTGGAATTCAGTATTTTCAATCACTCATTACTAAAAAATTATAGGTCGTACACAATGGTAATTTCCATGGGACTCACGGTCATAGTGTCGTCACGTCACAGTTAAGGCTTTGCTCCCCACCAATGGTCATAATTTATTTTGAGACCAACCTTTTTTTCTATACTTCACACTTCATTTTCTTTTTCTTCAGCTCCCAAACCCAATTGAAGAACACGGTCAAGAGCATCCATAGTAAGTGGTTGTTTGGAGAGTGCTTATTCTTGCGTTTTCAGTTCTACGTTTTGTTTTTTTTTATGTACGTGAACAGTAACCTCATATGAGTTCACTGTTTATATACTGTTCACGTACTGTTCATGTACTGTTCACGCATTAAAAATATTAAAAATAGGTCCCACGATACTATTCACACTGTAAGAACCAAGTACGAGGCCTATGGGCCTTGGATTACTATGGGCTCACAATCTATTTGTAGTGGGCTTGAAGATTTCCTACTATGGGTCGTTCTCGGCAGAGACTCAAAGCAACGCCCAGTTTGATGTTCACTCTTTCACTCTTTTCTCTCCAAAATCCCCTTTCTTCTCCCATCTTTCTTCTATTTATAGCCAAGGTTAGTGGGAAGATCATGATTACAGCCACCGTTTGTGCTATTGAAGGTCCAATATCATTTGATTTAAGTGGATGTTTAGGTGAGAGGGCGGTGCTGCATTTATGATCTTGGAACTTGATTCCATCTGGACCGATAATGCTCGGCAGCACCGTCTCCCGTGCATACCACATTTTCCCGGGAATGACTCATGTACATGACCGGGAACGTTTGACCGAGCCCACCTTGGAACTTAATACCCTACACCTGTTTGTTATTTATGAATCCCCGGGAATGGCGTAGGACGACTGGACCTTTCGGCTGGGCCTGTGGCCAAAGCCAGTACGAGACAAGGCCCAGGGCCTGTATGGGCCTGGGATCACCGCACTGTACAATTGGGGCAGGGCCCGGGGTCTGTTTGGGCCTAAGGTCTCGGTGCCGTACAATAGCCCCCCCTTGATTCATACTCGGTCATCGAGAAGAATCAAGGAGCAGCATGGGACCTTTTGACCTCGGGAGTCTTTTAGCCTGGGACTTCTGACCGTCATTTCTCATTTAATATTCATCTCAAAAGACGCGCCGTTTCGCGGCGCCAGGCGCAGTCGTCATTATTGCTTGACGGTTCGAGGACCGAAGCGACGTGCGGATTGGTTATGCTTGGCGTTCGTTGGACTGCTCGTAGACCGCGCCCATTTAATGCTTGATTCAGACGCTTCTTCTTCCTCCATTCACTTTTCTTTCCTCTATAAATAACCTCCCTCTGAACAGCATCCCATTTTTCCTCTGCCAATCTTTAGAGTTCTTTTTCTCTGCCGACCACATTTCTGTGCGCTTGCTTACCCAGTGTTCTTTTCCTCCTTAGAACCCAAAGTAAGTTTTTCTTCCCCTTCCTTTTCCTTTCAACTTTCATTTCTTTGAGTTTACTTTCGTATTTTTAGGCGTTATAGATGGGTTACTCTTACCTCCTAGAGTCCCCGGCTGCTTTGGCCACCTTTAGGAGTAATTTTAACATTCCCAATGACGTGGATGTGGCCTACTGCCATGAGAGCGATATTGAACTCCACCGAGGGCATGGTATAGCCTTCTTTCCTTTGATGTCCATTCTAGAAGGTGGGGTCAGGTTCCCCGTGGATCCCCTCTTAATAAACACACTCACTTACTACGGGCTGTGCCCGGACCAACTTCCCCCCAACTTTTACCGGGTAGTTAGTTGCGTCAGTAAGTTGAACCACACCTTTAACTTACAGTTAGACCACCATGACATTAACCAAATGTATAGGCTCTGTGGGAGCAAAGCCACCGGTTATTACCTAAAGACAAGGGATGCACGGGTACGGCTGATATCATGCCTACCTGATTCGAACAGGAACTCCGCCAATGAGTTCGTTAGGGTGAGCGGCAATTGGTTTGCCGGGGAGTTTCCTTGCCCCCTTACGCCGCGTGAAGTGGGTTCGTTCCATCCCCTTCATATAACTGCTTTCTTTCGCCTCTCATTTTCTTCCTCTCGGTAAAAAGAATTTTTATGATTAGAGACTAATGCGTCATTTGATCTTTTGCAGACGGCAAAGTGTTTGTGCAGGACCTCAGAGTCGTCCACGCCAAAGACTTAAACTTCGTCCTCCGCTCTGAGATATACGTGCATTGGGACGGGCAACTCCGGGCTTCGCATTTGATCCTCGGTGTGGAGCCGGTTTATTCTACTTGGCAGCCGTTCAAGCAGGCCCTGATAGTTGACAGCCCCCTGCTGTCGTATATAGACGTTCGGTACGTGAACTTTTTACCGCCGAGTCTTACAACCGGGGAAGTGAGGGAATTTGGCCGGCGGGTTACTCGCGCAGACGAGCTAGCCCCTTTGAGAGACGAATCCGCGGAAAAAGCATCCCGGCGCATCAGGGAGTTAGCCCACGAAGCCGTGCAGCAAGGCCAAGCGCAAGAGCAGCCAATCCCCGAGAATCCGGCCGCCGTGAACCAACAACAAGTGATAGAAGCGGCCGCCCTTTTAGCTAGAGCTGCCCGGCCTAAGGGAAAGATGGTATCTAGAAAAGTGCTGTCGGTAGAACGGTTTGTGCCCGGTGCCCGACAATCCAATCAGCCCCCTACTCCAGAGGGCCGGGGTCAAGTGCCGCAGCCTTCACCCCCACCGCAGGCCGGACGTGCCCGGAAGAAGCAAAAGGTCACCGATCAACCTTCCACTTGCCCGGGCGAGGTCGCTGCCCAGACTCCTCCCCGTCCAACAGGTGGTATTGTTATCCGTGAGCCGCCGACTGAAGCCGGCACGGGGGGCGCGTCCTCCTCCCAAGTGGCTCCTGCGTGGGAGCCGAAGATCCTTCTGGACGGCAAACCATTGCCGTCAACCGCCTGCATTCGGATGTGGGATAAAGGCGAGGGCGGCCGTATTGCCCAATCTTTGGCCGAAGCTCTCCAACTTCCCGAGGATGTGCATGCTTTCGAGGATGGATCCGAGGAGTCCGTAGGGCGCCGGTTAGAGTGGCACGCCATTGCGGTAATTTTTTTTGTCTATCTAGTTCTTCATACAGGTTTCCTTTTGCCTTTTTTCTAACTTTTGTCCTTGCTAGGCTGCTCAAATGGCCCACATTGTGGCTGCTCGGGCACGGGAGCTTGCTGAGGAGAGCGAGCGCGAGAAGGAGGCGCGCGAGGCGGCGGTGAAAACGGCTAAGGAAAAACTGAAGGCCGCCGAGTCTGCTGAGAAAAAGGCTGCAGTTGCCGAGAAGAACCGGTCCCTGGCCGAGAAAAGGTGTGCGGAGCTCCTAACCCAGCAGAATGAGACGGAGCTTAAGCTAGCCCAAGCCATCAGCCTTAACACCTCCAATGCCGAGGAGATAGCTGACCTTAGGGCAGGCTTGGCAGCCGCGGAGCAGAAATGGTATGATGTCGGCTTTGCTGATGCCGAAAACTCTGTAGAGCCGGTGGTCGCTCGGGCTAGGAATATGGGCTTTGAGGCCGGGTGGTTTGCCGCCCTTCAGGCAATGGGTGTTCCTGAGGATTCGCATCTGAGAGACCCCGGCCAAATCCCATTCCCGAGCCCCGCCCCTGCTGCTCAGGGTACCCCGGTGGCGATTGACGAGGAAGAGACAGCCAGTATGAGGGAGCTGGTTGAGCAAATCGATGCTCACGCCGAGCCTGAGGAAATGGAAGTCACCAGTATCCCGACTGTGCAGGAGCTTCTCGGTGAGGCCCCGCCTTTTTCTTTGGCCGGCCAGCAGGAAGTGATACCGCCGAACCAACCTCCCCGCTAATTTTGCTTTTATCTTGCTTGCTCATTTTTATTTTATTAGTTTTACTTGCTCACGTCACCGGGATGCGGTGACCGAACATTTGTTTTATTTTGTTGGTTTTATTTGCCTATGTCACCGGGATGTGGTGACCGAACAATTGCTCTACTTTAATTAGAAGTCCGTTTTCTTTTTCCGTTTGAATTTGTCGAATGAAATTATCTCTGTTCGTGTTTTGCTTGAACCACGCCAGTGCTATGGCTGCTTAATGTAATAGTACCCCCGAGAACCATTTACGCGGCGCTTAGTGTATTTTGAGAGCGCTTTTTGACTTAGTATTTGAAAAAGGGTCGGGTTAGGCTTTGGCTGAACCGGGAATCGAGCCGAGGGTCAGGTTTTTGTACTTAGAGAATTATTTGTAGGTTTCCACCTGCTCGGCGATAGTGATCGAGCCGAGGATCAGGTTTCTATCCTTAGATTATTATTTGTAGGTTTCCGCCTGCTCGGCGATAGTGATCGAACCGAGGGTCAGGCTTCTGTCCTTAGAGACTTATCTGTAGGTTTCCACCTGCTCGGCGATAGTGATCGAGCCGAGGATCAGGTTTCTGTCCTTAGATTATTATTTGTAGGTTTCCGCCTGCTCGGCGATAGTGATCGAACCGAGGGTCAGGCTTCTGTCCTTAGAGACTTATCTGTAGGTTTCCACCTGCTCGGCGATAGTGATCGAGCCGAGGATCAGGTTTCTGTCCTTAGATTATTATTTGTAGGTTTCCGCCTGCTCGGCGATAGTGATCGAACCGAGGGTCAGGCTTCTGTCCTTAGAGACTTATCTGTAGGTTTCCACCTGCTCGGCGATAGTGATCGAGCCGAGGATCAGGTTTCTGTCCTTAGATTATTATTTGTAGGTTTCCGCCTGCTCGGCGATAGTGATCGAACCGAGGGTCAGGCTTCTGTCCTTAGAGACTTATCTGTAGGTTTCCATCTGCTCGGCGATAGTGATCGAGCCGAGGATCAGGTTTCTGTCCTTAGATTATTATTTGTAGGTTTCCGCCTGCTCGGTGATAGTGATCGAACCGAGAGTCAGGCTTCTGTCCTTTGAGATTTGATGGTGATTCTTCCGGCGTACGGCTAAGGAATGAAAAATAGCTTATACAAAAGGATTCATCATGCTCTTAATTTCAATGGGATACAAGTAATGGCTTACACCGATGATTATGCGTAGAACTTCTTCAAGTTGTTGGCGTTCCATGGTCGGGGGAGTGGCATCTCGTCAAGGTCTTCCAAGTAGTAGGCCCCTGCACCCGCAATAGCTGTGACTCTGTATGGTCCTTCCCAACTCTGAGCGAGCTTCCCTGCAGTCAAGTCCCGCATGTTTCCCACTACCCTTCTTAATACTAGTTCCCCGGCAATGAACTCCCTGCTCTTTACATTTCGGTTGTACCTCTGGGCCAGCTTCTGTTGATACTCGGCAAGACGTATGGTCGCAACCTCCCTGCATTCTTCTAGCCAGTCCAAACGCTCCATCATCAGGTCGGCGTTCTGTACGGGGTCAAACCCGGCGACCCGTGCACTGCATAAGCTCACCTCGGTTGGTATGACTGCTTCCGAGCCGTATGTCAGGGAGAACGGGGTTTCACCCGTGGATCTCCTAGGGGTCGTGCGGTACGCCCACAATACACTGGGTAGCTCTTCCGCCCATCTTCCCTTTGCTCCGTCCAACCTTCTTTTGAGCCCGTTCAAGATAGTCTTGTTTACCGCTTCAGCTTGGCCGTTGCTTTGTGGGTATGCCGGGGTTGAATACTTGTTTTTGATGCCAAGCTTACTACAAAAGCTCCGGAAAGCATTGCTGTCGAACTGCAGCCCATTGTCTGATACCAGCGAATTCGGCACCCCAAACCGTGTAACTATGTTTTTCATACAAATTTTTTCACGTCGGAATCCCGGATATTAGCCAAGGCCTCTGCTTCAGCCCACTTTGTGAAGTAATCTACAGCCACCAATACAAAACGGCGGTTCCCCGTTTCCCGGGGGAAAGGCCCAAGGATGTCAAGCCCCCATTGTGCAAATGGCCACGGGCTGCTGACAGGATTTAGCTGTCCTGCAGGTTGATGGATCATTGGGGCGTGCTTTTGACATTGTTCGCAACTTCGTACGTATTCGGCGGCATCCTTCTGCATCTGTGGCCACCAAAACCCCTGTGTCATTGCTCGGTGTGCCAAAGATCGTCCCCCGGCATGCCCGCCGCACACTCCCTCATGCAGCTCGGTCAGGAGCTCTTTGACCCTGTCTGGATGTAGGCATAAGAGGTAAGGGCCTGCAAAGGATCTTCGGTACAATTTTCGGTCTGGAGACAGCCAGTATCTGGGAGCCATTCGCCGAATCTTGTTGGCCTCGGCCTCATTCTCCGGAACTTTATCCTCGGTAAGGAAGTCTATGATCGGGCTCATCCAACTTGGACCAGCTACTGCCACCTGCGCAATCTCTACTCCGGCTTGGTTGGGAACATTCTTCACCTGGATGCTTGGCTCCTTTACAAGTTCTACCGTGATGAGCCTTGGCGTATCCTCGGTAGCCGATGAGGCTAACGTGGCAAGAGAGTCAGCGTGCTTGTTTTGTGACCGGGCTACCTGGGATATCTTTACCGTTCCAAACTGACTGATAATCTGCTTTGCCGCGCAGAGATAAGCTTTCATTCTGGGGTCCCGAGCTTCGAAGTCCCCAGTGATCTGATAAACCACCAGTCGAGAATCAGAGTAGATCTCTATGTCCTTTGCGCCCAGATGTAATACTGCCCTCAATCCGGCCAACATGGCTTCGTATTCGGCTTCGTTGTTCGAGGCTTTGAACCCCAGTCTGAGGGAGTGTTCCAGTCGTATACCCTCCGGGGTGACAATGACAATACCAGCCCCGGCCCCCATAGCATTCGATGCACCGTCCACAAATAACCTCCATGGGCGAATCTCCGCACTACAGATTATTTTGCCTTCGTCCTTGGGTGTAAACTCTGCGATGAAGTCAGCCAGAACCTGTCCCTTCACCGAGCTTCTAGGCCGGTATCTTATGTCAAACGATCCCAGCCGAGTCCCCCACTTGGCAATCCGCCCAGTGAAGTCTGATCTCTTCAATAGTGACTGCAATGGATACTCGGTGAGGACGAACACTGTGTGTGCCTGGAAGTAATGTGGCAACTTTCTCGTGGCGTGCACCAGAGCCAAAACTAACTTCTCGAGAGGCAGGTACCTTGTCTCGGCATCGACCAAGGTTTTGCTCACGTAATACACCGGCATCTGCACTCCCCGGTCCCTTAGCAACACAGCACTTACCGCATGGTCGGTGACAGCGAGATACATAAACAGATCCTCTCCGGGATCCGGGGCCGTCAACCTCGGCACCTTTGCCAAATATTCCTTTAGCTCTCGAAAGGCTTCATCGCAGCTCTCGTCCCATAGAAACCCCTTCCACTTTTTCAGAAGCTGATAAAAAGGCCGGCAACGGTCGGCAGACTTGGAGATGAATCTGTTCAGGGCTGCTAGCATTCCAGTGAGCACTTGCACCTCTTTGGGATTGCTTGGTGGTTTGAGGCGGTTCACGGCTTCTATCTGGTCGGGGTTAGCTTCTATACCCCGAGTAGAGATCAGATACCCCAGGAACTTACCAGCCCCCACTCCGAAAGTGCACTTTTCGGCATTCAAGCGCAATTTATACCGACGTAGTATCTCAAACACTCCCCGGAGATCTTCGGTGTGCTGCGACTCAATTCTGCTTTTCACCACCATATCATCGATATAAACTTCAACCGTGCATCCAATTTTTTCTCGGAACATTCTCGTCATCATTCTCTGATACGTAGCCCCGGCGTTCTTTAATCCGAACGGCATGACCTCGTAGTGATAATTTGCATTCGGGGAGATAAATGCAGTCTTTTCTCGGTCTTCGGGCGCCAAGGCAATTTGGTGGTAGCCCTGGAAGGCATCCAGGAAGCTCATCCTCGGATGCCCGTACGTTGCATCTACTAGCTGGTCAATCTTGGGCATCGGGAATGGGTCCTTGGGACATGCCTTGTTCAAGTCTGTGAAATCCACACAAACTCTCCATTTCCCGTTCTTCTTCTTTACCACGACAGTGTTTGCCAACCACTTCGGGAAGAATGTCTCCTTTATGGCTCCGGCATCCTTCAGCCGCTGTACCTCCAGGTTTACTGCCTCGACGTGTTCCCTCGACGCTCTTCTCGGTTTCTGCTTCTTTGGGGGGAATAACGGATCCACGTTGAGTCTGTGGACAATGAACTCGGGATCTACGCCGGGCACTTCATACGGGCTCCACGCAAAAACGTCCACGTTTTGCAATAAGAACAGCAACATATCTACCCTTTCCCGGTCGTTCATGCTTGTACCTATCTGGAAATACTTGTCAGCATCTGGGAGAATCCTTACCTTCAGCACCTCCTCGGCAACGTCCGCCCCAGCTTCCCCCTGGGGTTTCTGTAATTGCTATGAATTTTCTTTCTCGTTCTCCTCAGTTCGACCGAGCTGTTCGTTCTCCCACCGGACCGCGGCGACGAGGCACTGCCTCGCCACCTGCTGATTCCCCCTTACCACGGCAACTCCATTCTCGGTAGGAAATTTCACTTTTACGTGAAGGGTGGACGGGACAGCCCCCATTGCGTGAATCTACGGCCTTCCCAGGATTGCGGTGTATGGTGCGAATGATCGGACCACTATAAATGTAACTATAACTGTCTTGCCTTCCATGTTCACTGGGAGAGAGATCTGCCCCTCGGGAATTACAACCCTCCCATCAAACGAGACCAACGGCGTGTCATACTTCGCCAAATCCTGGGTCTTTAACCCTAGCCCTTCAAAGAGATCCGGGTACATGACGTCGGCTCCGCTTCCTTGATCAATCATCACCCTCTTCACCAGGAATCCGCCTATCCGGGTTGTCACCACCAAAGCATCGTCGTGGGGTTGGACCGTCCCCTCGAAATCATCTTCTCCGAACGAGATGGTCGGCCGTCCACCTTTTTTCTTCTTTTTGGATGATTCTCCTTCCGCGCATGCTACTGTCAGTATCCTTTTAGCCGCTGCTGCCCTTCTTGGTGCGGCATGGATGACTTCGATTACCCCCAGGGGTGGTGGAAGGGGATTCCTTTTCTGTTGGGATCCCTGCCCGGTTTCTCGGTTAACGGAATCTGTTACAAACTCTTTTAAGTACCCGGCCCTTGCTAGTTGTCCGAGATGATCTTTTAATACCCGGCACTGTTCAGTCGTGTGCCCCTTGTCTCTGTGATAGGTGCAGTATAAGTTTTGGTTCCTCCGAGATGGGTCGCCCCCCATTTTGTTCGGCCACCTGAAGAATGGCTCGTCTTTGATCCGTTCCAGGATCTTGTGAACTGGCTCTTTAAACACCACATTGACCCCGTCGATCTGCCCCTCTGGTCCCTGCATTCTGAAGTCTCGTTTTGGTTTTGCCGGCAAAACGTTTTGCCGAGATCTCCCCACTAAAGGAGCTTTCCCCCTGCTTTGCAACCGGTCATCTTCCAGGCGTTTGTACTCCTCTATGCGTCTCATCAGTTGCCTCATGTCCTCGGGGGGTCTTCTCGTCAGTGACTCCCGTAATTCAGAATCCTCAGGGAGCCCCATTCTGAAGGTGCTTGCCGCAATTTTCTCGTTTCCTCCACCAATCTCGTTATAGAGTTCCCAGTATCGGCTGGCATAACTCCGAAGGGTTTCCCCAACCCTCATCTTCATGGAAAGTAGTGCGTCAACCGGCTGTTGCACCGGGCTACATGTCACGAACCTGCTGCCGAATTCCTGAATCAGCTCGGCAAAGCTGTGTATGGAGCCCTTCCGCAAACCATTGAACCATCTTAGTGCCGTGGAACCGAGACTAGAGGGAAAAACCTTACACATTAATGCATCGTTGTGCGCATGCAAAGACATCATGTGGATGTAATGGCTAACATGCTCC